>NW_024612076.1:0-1156 GCF_008729295.1 Plectropomus leopardus
CATTTGTCACTTCAAAGCAGTTTTCAGCACACAAAACAAAAAATAATCAACCATATCAAAATATGCACTGATGAACATGCGGCTTTAAACATTCTCTCAGCTTACCTTCATTCTGAACCTCCAGTTGCAGGGACCCGAGCATATTCAGTAGCTGCTCTACGATGCTGTGATGGGCTGTTTTCAATTTCATCTGTGAGAGAGTATAGTGAGAGAACTTGCAAATTTCTTGTCATAGGTTAAATACATTGAATTTTGCTAAAAGGTCTACTGTGTATAACAGCAAGGATGAGGGCTCATGCATGCTCTGAGAACAATCAATCAACGTCCATATTTGCATTAATATATGATTTAGTGTGTACGCTCTTGCTTTACTTGAACTGAGTGTAAGGTGTGCAGGACCAGCTGCTGGGCCTTCAGGGAGGCCAAAGTCATGAGAGCAATCAGACATTTGTAGATTTGGTTTTGATATTTTGGGTTTCCTTGTGACAGTGACTCCAACAAGGCACATGCTGTCTCTTGGGTTTCATCTCTGTCTGACTTTGCCAGGCACTCTGCTATGGATTTCACACCTGCAAGAATGTAAAAAAAATACAGGATAAAGCTGATATGGCTCCTACAGTGCTGCACAACAGGTCCAAATTGTATACAGAAAATATGGATAAACAACACAGAAAGAAATCTAAAAATTCTCTATAATATTTACCATGGCTTTCACAGATAACCTCTTTGTACTTGCGCCCAGCATTTGAGATGGTGAGCAGCAGACGGAGGGCCTCTGCCTTGTCCATCTCTTTGCTCTGATTTTGGCTCAAGATGTCGAGCAGAGTGAGGACACCTCCATCCGCCAGAAACTCCGTCAGGTACTGATCACTGAGCAAAGTGAGAAAAGTGGGTCGAAGACGAAAACAACACAGTGAGTCACAGCTACTGTAGTTCACTGATTATGAATCAGTATTTCATCTCACTTAACTGTCTTGATGCAGAGAGGAAAATCCCAATAGCTTTAAGCTTCAGAGCCAAAAATGTCCCAAACATGTATCTGAATAGTCATTTAAGGTCTGGATCTCAGCTGATGACATAACAAATCCAGCACAGAGAGCAAAGAGTGGTGGCTTTGTGTCTTTTTGGATTAATTTTGTGTCTCCCTGTGGTTCTT
>NW_024612077.1:0-3517 GCF_008729295.1 Plectropomus leopardus
TGCAGGACGTGTTGACCTGGTGTTAAATGTCACAAAAGAGTTTTTCTTGCAACAGTTAATGTTCTTATCATTGCCTCTAAACACTGTACTCCATATGCTCAGTTTATCTACGTGTGTTTGTGTGTTTATGTCTGTATATGGATCACAAGGTGAGGAGCAAAAAATGGCATAATGCGCATTCAGCAGAGTGGCTGGTCTTGAGTTCTGTTAAACAGCTTTTTCATTGTAAAAACATACATCATATTGTTTTCATACTTTTATTGCCATTTGTTTTTTTATATTTATCGTTCTTAACTTTTCCAGGGGTTTTTATTTTCTCTCACTATGTTTATTGTTATATACCTAAACACCACGACAAATTTCTGATATATGAAAACCTACTTGGCCATAAACTTGATTCTGAAAAGACTTTTCCACAAAATTAATCAGTTTTACTGTTTTGATAACGTTATGGAAACCTTGTCATGTACTAAATCAATTTACTATATGTGAGATTAGAACCACTATGCTTAACTATACTGTATTTAACTGCTTTTCTTAAAAAAATATTCACATTGATAGGTTGTATATAAGGAAAGTCTTTCAAAGTTTAGTTTGAAACATTTCATTTCTAATAATGAATTCCTTTTTAAACACCTTAAGCACTTTTAAATGGCATGTTTCACATGATTCTTTATATGTTTTGCAAAGTTACAACACACAAGATTTGCAATAAATAAATAGAACAAAACAAAAGCTTGTCTGCCTTGATGCGTCTGTGCACCAGACACTCAACATATTAAATACACATTAAAAACAAACATTTGACATACTGGTGTGAAAACTGAGGCATAAACTAAATATTTTCGCTTTTATATTTTAAATACTTATCTTTTTCATACTTTCTATTTCCATTTTCTATAGTTCTTGACATAGGAATATCTATGAGGAATCATAATTTCCCACCCTTGAAATCAATAAAGTATTCTGATTCTGATTCAATACAGTAAAACAACACAAAGGTCAGAGGGCCCCTTCATAGGATATCATACAGGAGAACAGAATATTTCACCCTCAACTTTAACTGAAAAACTCTGTCAAAATATCGGTTTTAATGAATATCAAGTGACGTCAAATGATCAGAGGCCTCACAATATGATATTATCGCATCTGCATTACACAGGTGTTATTTCAGTTTTTAGCTATTGTTTTATAAAGTCATAAATGAGAATAAATAGTGAAAAAAAGTGAGGCAGCAATGCGCCAGATGTGCCCGATCTGCCATTAAAAGCCCAAAAAAAGTTTACTATTTTGCAGCTCCTCCCTCCCTCCTGTGCTCAAATCTCCTGTGGGCGGGACAAAGACGCGGGAGTAGGAAGCGGGTGAGGGAAGAAAGGACATTAACAGCGTCACCAAATGTAAATGAAATGCTGGACTGACATCTTTTTGGGGACCGAGTGCAGGTAAAAATGACATTAAACGCAGACATGTGATCGCGTCATACTGAGCGCAGGAGAGCCCGCCGGCTGGAGATCGCACGCTGCAATTTGACCGAGTTTTGCGCTTTTTTAGAAGTGAAAGCGAGACGGAGTTGATATTTGCATTTGTTTAGTGGACACGATGAGCGCTCATAACTTCAAATCCACCATAAAACGGGGCTGCGTTGGCGGCACTGTGTGCCTGAAGCAAACAGACGGAGATAACAAACTAACAGGAACACGGAAGTCCCGGCGTTACATCGACCGGATCAAAGTTTACTAAACGAGGATTGACCGCCTCACGCCCCCCCCCAAATCAGTGCGTTATCCCTGTTAATGCGCGGCCCCCCCTTGGTAGTTAGGTTTGGGAGGGGCACACGCTCACGAGGACCAGGTGAGTAAAAATACTTGCTTTTTATTGTATGAAAACCAGATGTGTGTGTTTTAGTAAAATAAAAAAGTTTTTTGTCCACATGCTCAGGAGGGACATAAGAAGGGTCATTTGTTAATCTACCAATGTTAAGGTGCATTTATCAAAGCTGTGGTCAAAAATTACAGTTTGAGTCGTATAAAATATAGCATGTAATATGAAATGTGTAAAATAAATATTTCATAAAAAGAGTTGGGGTGGGGGAAACTAGAGGAGGGAATAATGCAATTAGAATTAGTTTATTTTAAGAAGTAGATAAAACATAAATAAAATTTATAAATACAAGACTATATAAATAACTTAAAATATAATTATTTAAGTGTTTAAATAAAAATGACACAGCTTTGTATTATAAGTGTACAAACCCCAATTCCAATGAAGTCGGGACGTTGCGTAAAACATTTTTTAAAAAAAAAACAGAGTTCAATGATTTGCGAATCCTTTTCAACCTAAATTCAACTGACACAACGTCCCAACTTCATTGGAATGGGGGTTTGTATATTAAGTTTGAGTTTTCAACTTATTCTAAAACACAACATGTTAGGAGGCTCAGACAAGACAAGATTTGATTTTTTTGTCACTCTTCTAGATTTTAAAAGCAACAAGTATTTATGCATGCACCATGTTTTCAGTATTTGAAGGAAACCTAGGGGAACTTAATGAGTAGTACTTTAAAACTTAAAGCTGGACATTAATAGTGCATAACTCTACTCTTATGGCAAAGTGAATAGGTATTATTTTAGAGACAATTCAGTGGATTTACCGTTGTTAATGTTTTCCTTCCATAAAATAAATGTTAATTTAATGTGTTCACTGTGAGGAGAATTATTTTTTTCTTTGAACAATAGTTTTCTGAACTGAAGACACTGTTGATGGAGAAGAGGTACAAATGTGTGGGTAACTTAAAAAAAATGTAGAGAAACTTCATACTTTATCCTCCTTATCGTTATAAAATATTGCATTGTGAATAGCATGCTACATTATTTTCTCTGTTTTAATATCATCCACATGTCTGTTGAACTCTTTTACTCTTTTCTCTGCTTTTTTGCAGGACTTAGAAACACATAAAAAAGAAACTGAAGCCAACAAGAGAAGATCTTAAACAGAATGCTAAAAATCAATTCAAAATCAATTCAGCGCCTTGGCACTCATGAGTTTACATCACTGAGATATCTGCTGTCCACAGGAAGAAAAGAAATAGAAGAAACTTTTCACTACTTGTACAGATCTCCTGCCTTTCCCGTGTTTTTTAATTCTGGCACCAGAAGATACAATAGCGAGACTACTGGACATTGTAAAGATGAGTCCTCTCACCCCCCTCCTGCACTGTCAGTCACAGACGGCCTTTCACAAGAGGCCTCACAGGTGATCGGTCATCATTTACGATTGGCAGGTGACACGTTTTTGCAAGGGAAGTTAAAAAATATTCGCCAGCCCACCTACACCTCAAACTTGGTAACGCGCTTCAGGGCCATCATACCCTCTGCCACTGGATTTTTACTCAACACGTTTTTCACAAATGGTTGGATTTACTTTTATGGCCTGGACAAAAAAAACCTTCTTGTTATGTCCAAGCAAAACTCAGAACCAGGAGCTGACAGTGATGCTCTGATGGAAATAGATGCAGCTG
>NW_024612078.1:0-3371 GCF_008729295.1 Plectropomus leopardus
TGTATGTGATCCATTGAAAAAAAAAAACAACACAACAAACAAACAAAAACCATATATGTTGTTATTATTGCCCAAAGGAAATTAAAAATGCAAAAATTATGCATTTTTTTTCCATAGCTTTTTTCTTAATGGGGTGTCATTAGAGGGTCAAAGGCTTGGAGAACAGAGATCTGTCTGTCGTTAAAAAATAAAAACTAAATTGAAAATAATTGACGGCATACCAGCAGAGAGTGATACATCAGAGGAAGAAGAAGAGATGCATGCCGTGACATGAGCGTGCACTATTTTAAACAACGCAAATATCTCAAGCAAAACAGAACAGGAATCAGGTCACTGCTTAAGCGTATCTCAGATGAAACACCAATGCCCTACAGTATATGAGATTATGTCTGAATGTGTTGGTGTGTAGGCGGGTGTATGTGAGTGTTTCTGTCCTTGCCCAGACTATCTGTGTATACGGCATATGCAGGGTGGATCATGTGTTCTTTCGAAGCATGTGGCTATGTGTAGTGCAGCACTGCCATTTTCTAGCTAAAGCTGGGCTCATCTCGAGGCGTTTACCATGTCCAACTGCCTTCAAACTCACATTTGTACACTGCTGGAAGCATAAAGATAAGTATTATGTTTCCTCTCTGCATAATTCGATGATGGGCGGGAGGATCAGGTGCCGCAGAAGTGGGAGTGTCTCATAAACAGCCTCAGCTGGCAGATAGGGAGCTGGCCTTGAGCCTCCATATGGTCCTGTTCTAACTGCCCAGCATGAGCCCCTTCATGCTGCTCAATTCTTATCAAATCAGGATGGCATGATTCACTTTGTTTCAAGTCTCCTTTGGCAATAATTTAGGCCTCGGTGTATGTGGTGTGTTTGTGTGTGAGAGTGAGAGAGAGACACAGTCACATCCATGCAGCCGTCTTCAGTGGTATCATTCTTTCAAATCAGGCTTAATCAATTTAGCTGTCTACTCATGTTCCTCATATCCGGTACAACGAGACAGACATTCTTTAGATAATCCCAATCAGTGGCTCCTGCATTTTGCTGTCATAGCTCATTTCATCCCCCAGCCGCCATGCACCTGTGGACGTATAAAACAGGGATCATATTTACCTAAAGCCACAAGTGTTTTTTGAAGCTCATTTCTTTGTTACATTTCCTGTGAGTGTGAGCTAAAAATGGTCGAGTCAGGTCTACTTATCCCTCATTTTTACAGGTCACGTGATCACACAAGAGATGGAGGAGCACCCACACACACGGATGCGCAACATACAGTACATGAGGGTCACACCCACATGCCCACAGGTTACATCATATCTAATGCCCCTTCAGTGGTCTGTAAAGGAATAGTTCACCCAAAAATGAAAATTCAGTCATAATCTACTTGCCCTCATGTCGATGGAAAAAAATGGCACGTGACATTTTTCAAAACAACTTGGCATGTTGGGGCCCCAGGAAACTTTTTTGGTTTTGTTATGTTTTTTTTTTTACATTTGAATCCTGGTCACCATTTGGTTCAATTGTTTGGTAGATACATGCAATACCTTTTCTCTGTGAACCTCTGACAATGTTTTGTGGATTGTAAAACTTCACCCGATTTTCCATCAACATGAGGATGAGTAGATAGACTGAATTCTCATTTTGGGGTAAAATATCACTTTAATTCTTTCACCCAGTTGTGTGGAATATCCATTTATAGCCTCTGCCTCTGCTTTAAACCCAGCTCCCTCCGTTTGCGGACAGGAGCCATTACAAAATGCATGCATTGTCACATCCGATCCATTTCCACTAGATCTTGTCCTCCAGGCACTGAGGCAGAACAGAATGGCTAACTGATTCATAAAGCCACCGGCCAGTACATGACAGACAGATGACCTATTTGTGTTAGTAAGTGACCTGAAGTTTAAGAACAACCATGTATCAGTTGCTTTGTGCTTTAGGAGGAACAGCTTGTCTAGGGAGAAATTTGACCCAACTGTGTTTGTATCAATATCTATCTGATTCCAGTAAAGACTTGTGATGAGAGTTTGCTTTTCTGCTCACCAGAAAAATTCCATAAAGCTTTTTTCGTGTTTTTTTTTTTTTTTTTGCAGTCAGCAGATGATGGTTCAACTGAAACTGACCTCATTTTATTGTCGGTATTCCCCTTATGGACAGCCCTGGTGCCATAGCAACAATGCTCCTAGAGTCATGTGATAAAGACCCTACTAGAAAAACAGAGTTCAGTATGCCCCTTTATGTTCATACAGTTTGTTTGTCACGTGGAATTATACAAGGTACAACTCCAATCAGCTCCTCTTTCTTGCGTATTGTTGGTTGCTGCTTTATAATTGTCCTGATGGATCTGGTAATCCATGGTTTCTGGTTGTAAATGATTTTCCTCAGTTTATGTAACTGATTTGTTAACAGAGTTGCTAAGTGTAATCGCTTTCCAACTGCACGGAAAACCTGCCAACACCAACATGTGTACATTTGGCATTCACACTCCAGGTCAAATGACTCTGTAGTAGTTACGGGTAATTATCGTTCCGATCGGCACTGATGGGTCGAGAACACCTGGATTAATGCGCTAATTTCAGCTCTTTAACAATGATGTGCTGATGCCACCAATTACTATTTGTCTCCACCTAGCAGCACAAAAACATCGATCACAATTAGTCTGCATCGAGTTTAAAAGAGAGATTGAGTAAGTAAGTGATACATAAAGAGAACCATTGACCGTAAAGTTTTCACAGGCCTTTGTCCATGCTGCTTTCCCCTGTTTTCCTGCTCTCTAGCCTATCCATGATGTAAAAACAGACACACCAAAACACCCCAGAAGCACTCATGCACTTCTGCTGCAGAGCCAAGTACACAGCTCTTCTCTGCTGGCAAAAGGAAAGTAGTCTTGGCCGATATTTAGTGGGTTTACCCGTGTTTGAAAAAACTCAAGTGCACATGCTAATTTTGGTGAAAACATATTAAATTACATTATGTCTGTAGGCACTATTTTAACAAATGCACACTATGCTGTTAACTCTTTGGCCAGTCAGTGACAGCCCTTGCTGTTTGGCATCATCCAAACATAAGGATTTCCCAGGGCCAGCAAAAAGTTACTTTGGTTGCCCGATTGGGCCAGTGGTTGAAAAAGCAAGTGAGTGAGCCAGCCAATCCCAACACCATAAAAGCTGAAATTCAAAAGAACATTAATTGCATCTTGGATAAAAACATACGACTGGGTTGAGGATGATGACTGTTATGATAGTTCAAGGCTTCTTTGGGGAATAACTCAGTGCTTAGCGACTGTGTAGTAGAGCAAGAAAAAGCGAGAATGATGCCAATCTGTTCAGAGCAGACAGCAGCTGGCAATCGAAGCAGAGAAGTAATTATTAGTAAAGTT
>NW_024612079.1:0-1736 GCF_008729295.1 Plectropomus leopardus
GGATCCACGTGTACAGTAATTACCATTTATGTCACCATAGTGTGCAGCTTTTAATGCAATCTTCTTATTTAATTTTGCACACTGGTCCGGAGAAATGTTATTTCGCTCCACTGTATATGTGTCTCACAGATACTTGTTTTTAACTTGTTTTTTGTTTTATCTTTTAGATACAATAATCCTTTAAGAAAACTTAAATACAATTTTTTAAAAAGTAAGAAATAAATAAATTGTCAAACGCTGAATGCTTTTTTATAATTGTGCCATTTAAACTGGAGCATCATGAAAAACACTGTAGTCTGTAAACTGGTTAAATGAATGTCGGTCTCTTTCTTCGGTAACTTCTCGTTTTTCGGTCCTACCTGTCCGACTTGGTAGCCCTCCAGAGCGGTGACTTTCTCCGGCAGCTTCTTGTTGGAGGTGTTTCCTAAACCCAGTCTGCCGTAATCACCGTTCCCGAACGTGAAGAGCTTTCCATCAGCCGTCACCACCGCGGAGTGTTTGAACCCACAGGACATCTAAGGAGCAAAGAGGAGAAGACAAACGCTCCCAAAGATGCACCAAAATCACACATGATTATCATCTGTCAGCTAAATGCTGCAGTGCAGTCTGTCACCAGAACTGAATAAAATCCCTTCTTATCTCTGTCAAAGAGCTCGTTTCTTTCTCTTCATCTGTCGGAGTTTTGAAGTCTGTTTTTGGGATATTTGATGACTGAAACATCTGATTTCACTGGAGCTTTTTTTTCTTACATTTCAATGCATGTTGCAATGCAGGCGTGTTTTTTTTAGGTGTTTTTGCAATGAAATTATGGAAATTATGGGTGCAAGTGAAAATCGCAAATAAAGCTGCGATGCGGTCTCAGATTTGGGGCCTGAATGAGCATTCAGTGTTTTGATTCGATGTTTCATCATCCTGGAGCGGCTGGTTCGCTCCTCTGTCAGCAGCATTGCTAAAACACCACAGGCCTGATTTTCACAACAACCTGGTGAAAAGTCGCAGCAAGAGTGAAGAAAAAATTTATTAATTTGCTCTGGATCCGAATCGTAATACACAAATTATTTTTCTTTTTTGTCAATATTGCGAGACAGCACTTTTGACCCTGGCGGAGGTTTGCACGAGTTACTGCATCGTTTGTGATTCTGAAGACTCTGGAGGAGTAAACGCTGACCTGCACCACCTCCTCTCCCTGCAGCGCCTCGATCTGCCTCGGCCGGCGCTGGCGGTCGCTGTTCCCGTGGCCCAGCTTTCCGTAGTCGCCGTCCCCCCAGCTGAAGACCTCGCCGCTCTCCGTCAGAGCCATGGAGTGACCGTCGCTGCCGCACGACGTCACCAGCTGAGTCACAACGAAACCTGGGAGGCGAAGAGACGACCGCACGCTCAGAGCGAAGGAAACACACGATGATGAAAATAATAAGAATAATAATAAAGGTTATTTTTACATCTCTTTTCAAAACCAATGTTACAAAGTGCTTTACGCTTAAAATCACAAAAACACACATAAGAAAAGTTTTTTAAATACAAACAAAAATATATAAAAACAACACAAAGGATTTAAAAAAAGAAAATAATTCAACTCAAAAGAAAAATATAAAAACAATGGTTGGATTTAAAACCAAACCGGAGCCGTGTAAGACTTAACTGTAATTTCAGGAGTAAGGTGCAGTTTAATAAGAAATATTATTTATAAAATAATTTGATGACAGCTGCTGAAGTAGGGAACTACAGTTTAAATCACA
>NW_024612080.1:0-1820 GCF_008729295.1 Plectropomus leopardus
TGTTGCTCCTATTAGTCACTTACACACAAAAACATGAGAAAAAACAGGGTCCAGGTTTAAAAATACTAATGTTTAAACTGAGCCCATGGTGATAATATAGTTGGGTACAAATTAAGATTACATTACACACTGTAATTTGATTTCACTGTGGGTCATTTGAAAACTGCTCCAGTGCTCCATGGTACTTACGCCATTGCATCAGCTACATTATTTATATCTCTTTCGTATGTACAAGCTGGCAGTTACGCTGGACATTAATGGTGCTGATACGGATGAGATGAGGCTGGTTAATTCTTGTGTGCACGTGAGTGTGTGATCATTTGATTCTGTCAGCAATAAATGTTGTGTCACCTCACACCATAAATATGAGGCATGTCTGGGGATAAATATACTGTATGAGGTAGCTTACTTTACTCTGACTCGTGATTCAGACGGCTGGGACACAGTTACAGTTACTGTACACTTCGTGCCTCATTGCTACTGTACATTTTGTCACTTCATAAAAGGGACAAACTTGACATACTTTTGAAAGGTGTGTGGCGCCACTTCATAATGAAAGGTGGCACCGGCACTAGATCAAACACACACTTGCACAGACAAGGAAAAAATGACCCTAATTGTGCCTCGGGCCCCTATTTGCAGCAGAAGAAGTCATCCCCATCGAGGGCAGCCAAGATGGAATCTTACGTGATGTACTGTGCGTTGGGATTATTTTGTTCACATGTTGAGACACAGGATGATCTATAACTCTCTCCAAAAAGGGCAGGTGGTGAGTGGCTGAGGTCATCACACAGCAGGTGATAAACAAACACCCCTGGATACAAACGCCCCACACACACCACACACTCTTTCTCTGTTCTCTTGCCAAATAATAGCAACCTTAACTCAACTCTCACATCCAAACACACAGTTTCTCTCATTCTCTTTAAATCTTGTACTCCCATATATGTGGGGACGCACGGACACACACAGACATTTAGGAGAGATGATAGTGCGAGTGAGATGGCGGGATGCTATATCAGTGGTGGGACGGGTATATATTCCTGGCTGGTGCTGATAAGCCAACTGATGCCTTGCCTTATTTAGTCAGTACTCACTGCTGACACGCTAGCAGAGTAGCACACACCGCATGGCATGCACCCTCACTGTATGTGTTTGTCTTGTGCATGTGTGTGTGTGTGTGTGTGTGCGCGTGTGTGAGGTGTTTCTGTGTAGAGAGTCGAGTTCTGATTAGATGAATGCATATAGATAGTCTGTGCGTCTGTTAGTGATTGGAAGTGTGTGTGTGTGTGACAGAGAGGGACCACATGGGTACACGTGAACATGTGCACTTAATGTTTTACTACTAATATGTACAGTTGTCACATGTTGAGTTGAGCCATTGACAAAATAGGTTTTACTCAGCATCCCAGCCGAAAGCAGTTCAGCTTTCAACTGTTTTAGAGGTAGAATTTTTTAGAGGTATAATAGCACGGTCACACATGCACGAAACACTGATGACTGTTTGCTTTGTGAGTGGATGGAAATGTTTTATTTGTCTCTTAGCTCACATTGACTGGAATTAAATGGATGGCAAAGTTGCATCTTCGCTTTGTGTGCAGTTCAACTTTGGTGAACTTTGACTGGCGTATTCGGAGCCTTACCCGTGCGTGGTGGAGACATTGATTGTTGCTGTGTCTAACCATCTGATACTGTGTGATATTGGACATGAAAAGTACAAACTGCCCTTTATAAGAGATGCTGCCTGGCTAGCAGGGAGCCATGAGACCGGCATGGAACATAAGAAAGTTGAATATTTACAGACAAGAAAAATGCTCATC
>NW_024612081.1:0-2720 GCF_008729295.1 Plectropomus leopardus
CACAGTTTTGCTGGGTGCCTGCACATGAGGGGGTTAAAGAAAATGAAGCTGCTGACAAATTAGCTAAAGGAGCACCACAGAAAAACATCACAGCCCCACTTCCCTTGGAAAAGGAGAAGAAAAAGCAATGATAAAGATGACAGGAATGGAAATATGGCAGAGAAGGTGGGAGGAGGATCAGAAAAGAAGGGGTCTTTACCAAATTAAAAAATCAGTTCTTACAACAAGCTGTAAAGAAAGGAATAGAAGGGAGGAAGTCGTCATAATGAGACTTACAGAGGGTCATACAGGCTTAAACGACACATTACACCCGCTGGGGAAAAGGAATGCTAACTGTTGTGAGAGATGTGGAGTTACAGAAAATGTAGAGCACATCATAATACTCTGTGCCAAGTACTCAGCTGAGCCAGACATGCTGCAGGAGAAAGTCAGGGCAGAGGTGCATGAGTGGAGTTTGAAAGGAATCTTAGGAGCTGAAGGGGAGGGAGAAGGAATAAGAGCTGTTGCTGAAGGTGCTCTTTACTTTCTCATTCATCACTCGGCTGACAGCCAGAATTTAAATACAGTGGCTAGAAGACATGATGCTACACACGATTGTACAATAGGTGGCGGTATGCACCTTATGGCTGTTTACGATCCGCCAATAACAAAAGAAGAAGAAGACGAAGCAGAAGAAGACAGGCTAGCACAGATGTCCGACTGCTGGCGGCTAGTGGGTTTATCTATTTAAGATTTATTGGCCAAATCATGGTGTTTTCCTGACATACCAACTTGACAAAGCAGCTACACGTCAATTAGTATAAGAAACTGTCGGATAAATGGCAACAAGCTGCTGTATTAGCTAGAGCGGACTACGAACGATGGTAGCAAGCTAGCTTCTGCTGCTACACTGTGTTTGTTCACTGCAGTCATGAGTGAAGAGGACAATTCAGCATCAACAAACAAAGACAAAGACTCCACACTCCTGCTCACTAAAGACGGACAAAGGTACTACGTGAGTAAGAGCGGGGTTGTGGACAGCAGAAATGTGATAACGCCACACGAACCGGAAAACAACGTCTCCTCCTACGACATGGATGATCCGGATGAGGAGAGCGACGTTCTGGACACTTCGGATCCCAGAGACAGCGCTGCCAGCCCGGAGGAACTAAACGATGAGGAGACTTCGGAGGGGGACAACGCTCCTAAACAGTGCACGTATGAAGGATGCACGGAGACCACAACGCAGGTGGCAAAGCAGAGGAAACCGTGGATGTGCAAAAAACACCGCAACAAGATGTACAAAGACAAGTACAAGAAGAAGAAGAGTGATCAAGCCATGTCCAGTGGAAAACTTGATGTAAGATCCATCGTTATTGATGCTTTCTTACTTAGATGCATTCATGTGAACCCATCATCGTGTTGTACAGTAAACTCTACAGTAATGTGCAAAAATCTTAGGCCGCCTTAAACTGTGTTATTTTAGCAAGTTTATAATTATCATACATATTTATTCAGTCCTCGGTAGACTCTTTAGTAAAATACAACCAGAACAAACAGGAAATATGTGTACAGTATTAAAACGCAAATATTTCAAAGTTAAAAAATCAACAACAAAAAACAGGCTAAGTTGCAAGTATTTAGTGTGACCTGTCTTTCCACTTGAACTATCTTAGGCAAACAATGTGAGATTTACAATACTAATCTTCTAGTGTGTTTACAACAGGTTGCATTCAAGACAGGTCCAAAGCTCAGTATTGATTGTCTGAGATACCTTTTGTTCTGGTTGTACAATTCCATGATTCACACTAAATATTGACTTTAGCCTGAAGATGCGATATTGTTTTGACCTTTTGTACGTTTTCATGCATTGTTACAAATGAATTTGAGAGGTATTAACACAGTTTATAATAAGCGGTCAACAGATTACCCCCGTGGCCATTTATTTTAATGACTGCCAAAAAAATCAATTAAGTAAAAAGCATAAAGAAAGTGCAAGCATGGGAGGAACTTTTACTGTGTAAAACCCCGGGGAGCTGTTTTTATTTATTCTTTTTTTTTTTTTTTAATTTTCACTTGACTTGATAAAAAAATTGCAGGGAAATTGCTGTATATGACGTTGAACCTTTCAGTTTCGATTAAACATTTGCTAAAGGCATTTAAAGTTTTGTATTGGAGTTTGGTAAAGCTGATTAAATTAAAATTCTAAGTATTGACCGAAAGATTTTTATTTTTATTTTAAATGGATATGGGTTCCAAATATGGGTTATCAGTTTCATTAACTACTAATAACCTGCATTGGTATCGGCCCTGAAAAACCAATGTCAGTCGACCCCTACTTATAATTCAGTTTACATGACCTGAGTCCAACTCTTTGGTTCATGGGATTCCCCGACCCGGTTTTCCAGATTTTTGTAAACCATAATGTAAACACAATTCCCCCAGTTAATTGCTTGTGTTTTGGTCTTTTTTGTGTGTGTATTTAGCCGGAAAACCCAGAAGATCGTCCTGTGTCTGTGAACAAACAGCGTCTGGGTGCCATGGGGGACCGACCAGCCAGACCGTCTCTGATAGAGCAGGTCCTCAACCAGAAGAGACTGGTAAGTTATTTTTGTCATAAGTAAGTCAAGTCAACCCCTCCCTTTAAGGGGATATGAAGATTAGGGGTGGGGGTTGGGGGAATCGGCAACATAGTAATGTGATATTTTGCATGGCAATATTGTAATGATACACAGATGCCA
>NW_024612082.1:0-4732 GCF_008729295.1 Plectropomus leopardus
GTGGTGCTGTTTTTGAAACAATACTTGCTAATATTGGCTAAGAGCTATGTTAATTTTTTTTATCTATATTTTTCTTTCTTTCTATTCTTTCTTGTCTTGGTGTATTGGATATTTTTTTGTTGAATTCCTGAGAGAGAAAAAAGAGATGCATTGTGAGGAAAAATATGTCTGTTTGACAAATGTCCCATTGATCTTCCCACCACTTACACCTCTAAATGAATCTTTTTAGCGTTTGTCATAGACCTCTTTGCAGGAAATGCATGAATGGAAATGCAGCTAAGATCTGAATATGAATCACTGACAAGTGCTTTTGTTCTAAGACAAATCTACTTCTCTCGTGCACCTTGGCCCCCTCGCTCCCACCTCCAATCAGTCATTTCTATTAAAATTTGTCAAATTCCATAACAGAATAATTGCCATGAAGAATAGCAACTGTCATGCTGGGAATGAATGGTCTTTATATTTGGTGCAATACCATGTCAGAGGAATCTTAAATCATTAAAGTTGAGATGAGAGACAGCAACCAATTCATATTCATCCTGTGAGATGGTCGGGGTTTGACGGGCTGTAATGCTCCATGATTGGAGTTAGTGGAAAATGACATGTTTCATTATAAATAAGGATGACGCATCCCAACAGTTAGTTACTGAGTCTGTTACAGACACACCGTTTTGAATGTTTCCTCATTTCCAGGTTAGTTATTATTCTTTTGAGCTTTAAAAATGTAATTTAAAATTTTGGGGAATGTGTTTATTTGCTTTCTTGTTCGAGAGTTAGGTGAGAAGATTTATTTTGTTCGCATGCTAAATGTGAAGCTACTGCAAGAAGCCGACAAGGATTTTAGTTTAGTTAATAGGAGAAACAGCTAGCCTAACCAAAATCTGCCTACCAGAACCTCTAAAGTGCATTAACATATAATTTGTACAATAACATTAATTTGGATTTTACAGGGAAGTCACAGCACCTGGCTAAGACATAGCATGGCACAAAACCCATTGAAAAGCCTTAAAATGTACTTTTTTTATTCTTATATGGATTAAACAAGCCACGTACAGCAGTTTTGCTGGCTAATTCTTGTGACTGCAGGTTGGATCAAAATTGAGTTATGACTGATACTGAACCTTTGGATATCACTTCTGTCTTCTGACAACTTTCCGTGGTTCAATCTTCTTAAATTAAAAAATAGGGTGTAGAAATTGCAGTAATTAGAAAATCCATATTATGTATGCAGTAAAATAGGAAATAGGAAAGTGGCAGTAGGCATATTGCGGCGAATGACGAATGTGAGAATGAGGATGATGCCAGCGACAAAATAACTGATAACATGACAATGGCAAGAGCACAATCAGTGATGAAGACGATGATATCAAGTAATGTTAATGTAGGCCAAACCTGATGAAGTCAGTATTACAACAAAATAATAGTTGCTTAAAATGTTCTGGATTGAAAAACTGACATGAAACAAATACAGATCTAGTTTTTCTGTTACAAAAAACCCCCCAAAAATAAAAAGACGCTACATTGTTAATTGCTTTGCACTACCTGTTTAAGGTAATATAAAGGCAGAGTAACTACAATATTAGTGCATTGTGGGTTCATGGGTCAAATCATTTATCATGGTTTGTGGGCATAAAATGACTTTGTAAATACCTTTTTAATAAGTGCATTGCTAGTTTTCTACCTGTAACACATTTGGCGTGACAGTCAAAAAACTTTGAAGCCGATTCCAATCTTTAAGCAAAGCTAAGGTAACCACCTGCTGGCTGTGGCTTTATATAAAGTGTGCAGGATTTATGGGCATCTATTGGTAGAAATGATATAGGTCTTTAATATTCATACCTATGCTTTCATTAGTGTATACTTACCTGAAAATAGGAATCATGTTTTGATCAAACTTTGACTCTGGAAAGAGCCATTTGCATTTTAGTTGTTCCACTGTAGCTCTCCTACAGTTGACACAAAGGGAAAAGTTTAAGTTCTGTAACCTCTCCACTAGATGCCACCAAATCCCACACACTGAACCTTTAAATGGACAAAGGAAAGTGGTTAAAAAATCTTCTCATCTAACTCTTGGCAATAAACAGAGAAAGTATATTTCCCAAAATGTCAAAAAAATCTTTAAACCCTTTGTAGCTGCAGTCAAACAGAGCCGATGCAGATATAAAACCGTTTGTCTAACGGGTGTGAAGATTAGGAGTGAGAATCATTTACTTGCAGACAAGACTCTCTGAGAAGACAACAACTTTGAGGCTGGTCTCCTGCGTGTCTCTCCACAGACCCCACCAATCTGACGGCCCAAACCCTCCCAAGGCATACTGCAGAAAATTGCATCGTTACTTTGCAAATTTGTTCAAGCAATCAACTCAATCTCACTTGGGGTACCAATCTGACAACAGGAATGATTAGAATCCTGGGCGGCTCGCCGCTTGTCACTTGGGACCGCTATGGGAGCAGAATTACAATGAAGCCTGAAATTGCGTGCTATTGTTACCTCCCTGTATTCTGTCCTCTTTCTCCATCCACCATTTTCCACATGCCCACGTCTGTCTCCTCTATTCTATCCTTTGGTGATGTGGTAACAAGGTGTGACTGCTTGCGACAAAGCCAAAGGGCAATTGTTGAGGACGGGAGACTAGAAATAGCTCTTGTCCCATCTTTTATTACAGAGCAGACCTGCCACCGCCACAGTGTAAAAACCCCTCATTTGGGAGATGAAATATGCAAAGTTTGTGTGGAAATGCAATGGAGGATTATCGTGGATGGCCTTTAATGTGGTAGTGCTGGACAGGAAGTGCTTTAAAAGAGGAATGAATACTTCATCATTGCGCATCTCTGCAAGGACTTTCAGTAGCTAAGTCGGGTTCCCTTTAGGTTTGGACAAAATACATTAAAATGACCTCAGGAATTGTGGCGAAATGCAAAGGGCAGAGGCAGGCGGCGCTGCTTTATATTTATCAGTTTCTCCTCACATGTTGCCGTGGAGAGGAGGGTTGAAGGGGGGTTGAAATGACCTGACGGGAGCTGAGGGGAGGAGAAGCAGGCTGTTGATTCTCATTTCACCGTTCCCATCTCCCAGCAGGATTGTCTGAGACATAGATAAATACTGCCAGCACTGCGATTTATAAGCTGTGCAGCAGACACAATTTCACCCATTACCTGACTGACTCAAAAGTCCAACACGCTTGAGTCCCCTGCATACAAAGTGCTGTGATTTCGCCATTCTTTTGGCCTCCCTTTGCCTTTCCTTGAGCTCTTTCTTGTCAACACTGCAGGGGGACAAGGCAGCTCTCAAACCCTGAATACTTATTTCTTATATCGAAGTGATGTGCTTTGTGTAAAAATTAGTTTACCATTTGCTGTCTGTCGGCCCAAGTCTTCCATTTGCTGTGACTGCATGTTTTCACTTTCAGGGCTATACTTACTGTAATTACAGTATTTGTGTGACTTTGATTATCCAATCAATGCCAAAAGGTTCTGAAAGTTGGCCCACAAACATATACGCTGTAACGTTAGTGGAAAAGTTTATATTTTCCAGTCTACAAAGTGAGATTGTAAATATTAATGCTCATGTTTAAGTCAAATTCTATGTAAACTGAAAGCAATTTGCAAGGCCACATTTTACAAACAAGCAATGTAAGGATATCAAGTAAGATGCAGAACCAAGTTAGCAGAAATTATTATTTTCTTTCCATAAACAGGCCGATAGTGATGTGAACCAGAACTCAAAAATCACATTGAAATTATGCAAATTTAAATTAAAAAAACATTCTAACTCTTAAACAATTTCTCGCCCAAACAGCAACATGTAAAGGTTCCCATGATCATGGTCAAACTATGAACAGCTTATTTTTTTAGCATTACCAGTACCTCATCTTGTATATAGATTTATTTGGTCAGGTTGTGAGAAATTCATCCAGTCACCAGAAGAAAACAGCCCACTCTTACCGAAAAAACTTGCACATTGGTTGACAGTGCAAGCAGCTTATTATGACCAATAACTATGTTTATTGTGACGTACAGTATGTCACGTGACATTAGTGACAAAATTATTGATGTGAAGGACTTTAAAATTGTGACCATTAGAACGGTGATATATGTAGTTTTGGGTGAAGTCATATAAGTTGTTTTGTAAGTCAGTGGAATTCTAACTATTTTTTTGTTTAGCTGTGAGAGAGCATTGAAAGAAAAAGCTGGTATTGTATATTTCTGCAAACAAGAAGTTACATTTGTACATTTCATTTGTAACACACATTTCTAAAGTGACATTGTTCCGATTACATGTATATGAGCTGATTTTGTCAGCAGGAGGGGTTGGAGAAATGGGATGGTGTGACTACAAAACTACAACAGCCAGCTGTTTTCGGAATTTACTGAGCTTTTTTTCAGAAATCAAAGTCTTAACATGTTTTTTCCAAACATTTATGTCTTAACTCGTAGAGATTATGGTTGTTCTCATTAATTGTTCATATGTATACATGTGAAAAGTAATGCACCAGAAGTTGTATCCAATCAGGAATGCTGCTATCACTTGAGCAATAAGCTGCTAGGAATAAAGAAGGAAGAAGACCAAAAGTCTGCAGGTTGGGGTGGTACTTTATGGGTCAAACAAACACAAGACCTTACCCCAGGAAACCGGTGTTTGTGTCCTGTGAAAGCAAGTGAACTTCGAATTATTTTAAGGTACATTGTCTCGCTATTTTTCCTAACCTAACCTCAATACCTTTACTTGCCG
>NW_024612083.1:0-1584 GCF_008729295.1 Plectropomus leopardus
CTGCCCTATAAATAAAGGGAAAATGCCCCCCCAAAAAAGGAAAGAAAAAAAGGAAAAAACTTGCAGTTAGTATGTGAACAAACTCCATACTATAGCATGTGAAAATGATTGAAAAAGTCATTGTTTCAGATGTCAATAAAAATTATGATATAGCATTTTGAAGAATATTATAGTTAAGAATCTCAAAAGAATGGTCCAAAAAGTCACATTTAAAATGTTGAAAAAAGTCATACTACAGTATGTCAAAAAATGCCATACTATAGCATGTGTAAAAAAATGGCCAAAAAATTCATCACTCCACATGTCAAAAAAGTCATAGTATAGCATTTAAAGAACATCATAGTATAGAATGAGGTAAAAACGGTCCAAAGAAGTCATTGATCCAGATGATCGATCCAACAGTCCAAAATGTCAACATTTAAAAGTAGTTCAGGTCAATCTGATAGGTAGAAATGTATATCAGAATGGCATACCACCTGTATAAATACAGTTAAATGCAGAGTAGGTCATTCTGAAAAGTAAAAATGCTTTGAAGCATCCACACTAATAAAGAAAAAATGAACAAGACTTGTCCACAGTAGCATCCACACTCGTCAGTGTGGATGCTACTGACGAGTCACTGTTTCATAAGTCTCAAGTTTGTGCATCGGTGTACTTGGATGATTTCTGGACATGCAACAACTGTGCTGATTTCTCTGGTGAATAGGCCTACACACACTGCTCTGTGTTAACCATGTGAAGATGATTATTAAATGAAACAGTGCCAGTCAGTGCACAGGAAGCACAAAAAATTCCACCTGATTAAATTGTCTATTGTGTCTGAAGATTATCTACTTTGTCTAAGTGGAAGAGGATGAGTAGCAGATGTCAGGGGAATTAGCAGGTCACAGTCTGTGGCCTCAGTGAAGGACGATTCAAACTTGTGCCAGTGAAACCTTTCTTAAAGTTAAATGTAAAAAAACACCCCTTTTCATAGAGCTGTATTTGCTGATGTAACTTATCAAGATGGCAACAATGTAATCATGGTAATTTTGTGTGGGGATCCTCATAATAAACCATCAACAATACCCACAGTTCACACCAGGTAGCCTGAAATTTAGCCTAAATGGCCATTTTGTTCTATTTAATTCACAAAAGTTAAGATGTGTACAACCTGTCAGAGGTCTGCAACCAGATTACAGATAAGATTACAGGTAATACAAAAAGGGAAATACCTCTTGATGAGCCACTTTGGACACACTTCACCTCCATGGTCTAACCATTCAGGAGGCATGCTTGAGGGCGGAGTCACGTCTTCAGGTGGAATTCAGCTCACCTGGTCTGACTGCTGCTGACTGGTATTTACATAAAGTCATAATTGTTTCAAATTCCATGTCTGAAAGGGGCTTTTCTCTCTTTTAACTGGCTTGCACTATTTGTTTGTTTGGTTATGCTTGGGTTGTGTTCAGTATACACTGTTGTTCAGTTAGGCTTAATTAAGGTATTCTCTTTTCTCTTTAAATAAGTTAAAAATAAACCGTATGTGGTCTCCCTAGCCTGTTCCTCAAATACCGCTTGATTTTGACAAACACCCACCCATAATCT
>NW_024612084.1:0-1048 GCF_008729295.1 Plectropomus leopardus
TTGTGGTACCATGAATTAGTTTTTCCAAAGCAACACATGTTGATGAATCCTTAAACCTCCAGTGACTGATTGTTGTTTCTCCTTTAATATTGAATAGTGTAAAAATGGCCTTAAGTTTTATTCCAAGTGGCATTAAAAAAAGTCTTAAAAAGTCTTAAATCCCACTTGCCCTAAGCAGTAGGAAGCTTCCACGAGGCTTCACCGTGCAGCTACCACACAACTCAAACTTTCCACCCCTGTGAGTGTGTGTGTGTGCGTATGTGTGTGTGCACGCCTCATAAACCCCTCACAGGCCGGTGGAGAAAGAGAGGCCGAGACTCGCACAGTGAAAAATGCCAAATCAGCTGGAAGAGACGACACCAGCCAGCCGCTGTGACTCGGGCAGGACGCCAACAATGATCGGGGCACACCCAAGCCCTGCCACACTCCCTCGAGCTGCTTGCAAAACCAATTTGGCGACACTTCCCGTTTGATTTCACCAGCTGCTGACGCTGTGTTGAAAGAAGATTGACTGTAGAGTCTGGCTGAAATGCGGCAGAGCTACTCTGACAGCGTAGTTACAAACTTTAGAGGCTTTCAGTGAGGTTTTAGAGGCTTAAAGTGGGCTCGTGCGTCGCTCAATAACAAGTGAAGTGATTAGCAGACATGTATGTATGTAATACACATCCATCAGTGTTACAGATGCAGATTCTGCAGGTAAAAAGTGTCCGGAAATGATCTGATATTAGTAAAAAAATAAAAAATTAAATAAGGTTACGTCCTGNTGGTTTTATTGGTCTCAACATTTTGATTCAAAAAATCCATGAGGCTCCCCTGGATATTTTCAAAAACCGCCAGCTTTCTTGTGGTACCATGAATTAGTTTTTCCAAAGCAACACATGTTGATGAATCCTTAAACCTCCAGTGACTGATTGTTGTTTCTCCTTTAATATTGAATAGTGTAAAAATGGCCTTAAGTTTTATTCCAAGTGGCATTAAAAAAAGTCTTAAAAAGTCTTAAATCCCACTTGCCCTAAGCAGTAGGAAGCTTCCACGAGGCTTCACCGTG
>NW_024612085.1:0-1171 GCF_008729295.1 Plectropomus leopardus
TCAACCAGGTCAAACCAGGAAAACAAAAACTGCAAAAGGGACATCCGGTGCCACTGCAAGGCTGCAAATTCTCAGTTTGAAACAAAGTAAATGAAATGGCCTTGGCAGAAATGTGTTATTTGAAAGTGAGTCCTAAAGGGTCAGGGGAAAAACAACGCTGAGGGCTACTTGTAACACACACAGGAAAAACAGGGAGGATTCACAGATGCATGATCTCTTAGAGAAATCACTTATCAGGCATTCAGCTGAGCACACAGCTTAACCAACACACAAAAGTACATTAAGGGACATGTCACTAGCAGCTCTTTTAATCTAAGCAGATGTAATCTATGTGCACTTGGCTGTAAAAGCCTTTTAAGAGCCAAAATGGTGGCTGTTTTAAGGTGTGTGCCCTCCAGGCCAATTCAAAAAGAGACAAGTTAGTTTCAGGAAGTGGCAAAAAAATATCCTCATGTTCCACATGACAGAAATCATTTTAAAGAATTACTCTCTCAAATAAACTTTTGGTCCACTGCTCAACGCATCCACTCATTGTGCGAGAAATTGTAAACAATGAAATGCAATTAATAAAAGTTACCTAACGCTGGCAGCTCAGGTCAGGCTCAACACCCGGAAATGATGATTACCTCTGATCCAAACTGCCGCCGAACAACTTACAACGATGTATCGATTATAATTAAAAGTTTGATACAACAACACTAAAGCAACAATGATAAAACTGTAATTTTAAAAAAAGGAAGTTGCAGGAAGTTACTCTTTGCAAACACATTTCATTAACTCGCGTTCACGGGTGACCGTTAACTTGGTAATACTTTCGTATCAAGTGACCAAAAACTTGCTAACTTCGCTAAAACACGTCAGAAGTGAACGCTAACCGGCTAAAACGACTTAAAGGAAGAGTTTAGCGAGTGTTTCATCAACTCTTACCGTTATACCGCCGGCGGATCAGACAGTCTCTTGTGAATGGTGGTGAGAGTGAAGTGAAGCGGCGGAGGAAAATCTGAGCTAACGGCCGCTGACCGGGCACCACATCCGGCGTGCGACCTTCAAAATAAAAGCAGATTTTAAAGTCAGTCAACGTACGATGAATAATTGTTAATGAACATGATATTAAGGGACTGTTCTTTATTTGTCCGAGGAGGGGATTAGCAGGTGGGTGACTTTTTTTTTT
>NW_024612086.1:0-1257 GCF_008729295.1 Plectropomus leopardus
CCTGTCTAAGTATAGTGACTTTCTAGAAAACTGTTGTAATGTGATGAGGATGCGAAAAAAAAAAAACCGTGACATTTCTTTTTTTTTTTTCAAATGAGGACCCGGTACAAAGTGATCTGAATGTGGAAATGATGGCAATGAAATCTTGATTTGTTGCATTCTCACAAATGAAATACAGGTTTTGGTTTTTTTTGTTTTTTTGTTTTTAAAGCGTTGATGCTCTCCCCAAAACTTTCACACGCTTTGATCACAATAGGGGGGACATGAAGCCAAGGATGGCTCCTTAAATTTTCACTTAACTCTGCTGAATCGGAAGCTACGAATAATAAGCAGACTTCAGCGTCGTCTGACCGCATTACTCACGGCACCCCGCCACAAAGCTGTCTGGAGCAGCTAGCTAGCAAGTTAGCAAAAGCTAGTTGGCGTTAGCTACACCGGCCACTCCTTTTAATTAAAAAAAAATGTCACGTTAGCGTCAGCCTTTCTCACAAAAAAACCCTTGAACGAAACACAGGGCGTCTGTCCGGCGACCATAAACTTTAAAGCAAAAGGAAAAGTAAAAAGAAACCTTACCGTCTCCGACCCACGGAGGTCTAAAATCGCTCCTGAAATTGATCCGCTGTGAGCGACTGATCAGGAAGGCGAGGAACAGCAATGGTAGCGAACATACCGCTGGACTTGTTAAAATAGGGCGGTTCATGTGAATGTCGACAATCCAATCGTAAAGTTAATCTCCCTTGATTGACATGCGAGTTTCGCGGCGTGAACCAGTAGTTGTTTAGCGCGGGGGAAGGAGGCGGTCCTTGAGAGATAGTGTGGTAGACCGGGACGCTGCAGCGGGCTAGGGCCACGAGCAAGGAATGAAGACGTCATTGCATTGCCATGGTGACGCTCATCCAATCACTCGCTGCTCTCACGCGCTGGAGGCGCTGGAGGCGGGTGTGGCACTCACGAGACATTTATCTTTCTTAAATGTTTTATTCAAGGATTATCTGGTGATATTTTACTCTTTTTTTATATTATCAGAAAAGTCCCATGAAAACATTTACAACAAATTCATCCCCCCCACATGTTGCGACTCAGACAATACAGTTTCTGCTTATTGCTTATTCAAAGCTTGGTGTAGCTTGTCTGTGCCATAGACCTCTACTGTTGCCAAAATAAACATACAAACACATCGTTTTTTAAATTATCTTTATTCGGAGAAGAAGCACATTGTGAACATTATAATACACAAACAAACATTTTAACTAACAA
>NW_024612087.1:0-2289 GCF_008729295.1 Plectropomus leopardus
GTCTTCTGCCTAGTTAAAGCAGAGCTTAACGGAGCTGCACTGCTTACTCAAGTGGCGGCTTTCAAGGAAAAGCACATCTTGGAGGACCAGAAGCAACAGCTGAGGAGGAAAAGGGGGCAGCTTGACCTGGAAACTATGTTAGCTGCATTTACAGCTAAATAACATTTAAATTACCAGCATTATGGGCTTCTGATGTCCAGAGTGTATCTAAACCATCATCCACTGCAATGAATTCTTCCCTGGATAAGCCGTGGCAAACTAAGGACTGGTCATTACCTGGATAAGGAAAACAGGAAAGCAGCCATATCCAAAGGGCTCAACCCAATGGCATCTGAAAACCAGCCTGCCAATCAAAGCAAGCTACAGCAAACTAAATATTGGTCATTGCCACCAGCCAAACCAACATCAACAGTTGGTTCAAAGGCCGTCAGTAGGCCGAAGTCATAACCTGCAATTAGAGCTAAGGGAAACAGCTTTGCCACCACTGTTGCACCCATCTTGCTAAGTGACATACCAGCTCATGGCTCAGCAGGAAAGTCTCTTTGTGTTTGTTGCTCACAACGTCACTCACTGGAGGAATGTCAACATTTTAAAAGGACAAAAGCACAGGGATAAGATCAGCTTTCTGAAGGAGAAAGACCTTTGCTTTGGCTGCTTAGGTGAAGGGCATAGGAGTTGGGAATGCGGTAACCGGTTAACCTGCAAGACAGGCAGTCAATACCATCCCACTGTGCTTCATGTTGACAAAGGAGAGACATTGAAAAATGACACACACCATTCTAAAGAGCCAGTGGCATGCAACAACACGGTGTCTCATTAAAACCTGCGGTTACACGGGGACCAGAAAAGATGGCTGTGTTCTCTCTATCTTACCTCTCCAAGTCAAGTCCACCAAAGGGAACTGAATAGTGCACACCTTCTGTTCAGCTCACCTTATGCAGAGACCCAATGTGGCTGGTAGATGAACCAACATACTCCTACAAACCATGGGACAGCAAAGAGTTGTATCTGCATATGAGTGTTCAGATTTGGAAATATCTTAATTGGAGACTAACCTCTTCTACAAGCTCCCAGAAGTCCTCACGCAAAAGAAAATGCCTCTAAGTGCTGAATGAAAGAGATTTGGAAAAGTGGCCATATCCGTCAAAAGTCTGAAATCCCGGCATAAAAGCTAACGTCGACCAGTCGATTGGAGGCAACGCACCCAAAATGTTTGAGCCTTGAGAGGTTTAAACAGCTGTGAGGATGGCTCATAGACTTTCAGAATAGGTTGGGTCATGAATGGTCCTTTGTAAAGTGATGACAGCAGCATGGATAGGTGCCCTTCAGCAATGGTCAAAAGGATTTCCATTTGCAAGTTGGAAGAAATGCTGAGTGAGGAAGACGGACGAGCGCATCAATCATTAGCCCGTCTAGGCAGCCCTCAGTGGGTTTAAGTTCAGGCTTAGCTGCTACAGTTACAGTATAGTATGTTGTCCAAAATAATGTAAAAACCCCATAGCATAGTATGTCATTTAAAATCCTGAAAAAATATAGTGTACAAGGTATCTTATAAAATCATTTAAAAAGTTGTACAATGTCTTGCAAAATGATAAAAAAAAAAACAAAAAAACAACTTCATTGTGTTATATGTTGTCCAAAATCACAAAAAGTCAAATTATAGTATGTCATCAAAAATGATGAAAAAAAGTCCTCGTAGTGTAGTATGTCCTCAAAAATGAAAGAATAAATGTCATAGTACACTGTGGTAAATTGACCTTAAATGGACTATACTTGTATAGGGCTTTTCTCGTGTTTTTGTCCACTCAAAGCGCTTTCACACAACATGTCACATTCACCAATTCACACACACATTCACACACTATGATAGACCATCTCATCTTATCTTAGGATATTTTTTCATGATTTTGGACAAATTACTATATTATATTTTTTCATGATTCTGGGCGACAAACTATACCATGACAGGTGTCTTTTGTTATGTTTTTTTTTTTGTGATTCTTGGCCACATACCTTTTTTTGTGATAGTATTTTTGAACAGTCTTTACTGTGATGTTTTTTGTGTGTCTGATTTATCTTGTTTTGCATGACAGAAGAGAGTATTCACGATATACTATAGTATGATTTGTTTATGCTTATAAATGAGATACAATGACATTTTTATGCCGTTTTGGATGACAAAGTATACTTTGATGTTACGTTTTTACAACCGTATGTTGATGATTGCTGCGTGTCTGCCTGAGTATGATTTTTGTTTATTCTTTTTCCAGTCACTTTTGTGTGTTTTGT
>NW_024612088.1:0-1371 GCF_008729295.1 Plectropomus leopardus
ATGTCACTCCAGGTTTCAAAAGGTCAAAGAGACATCCGTGGATCTAAAGATGATGTAATCAGGTATTAAAATGGTATCTGTTTTCTACATTTTCTATTTTTAGATGACCTCAGATAATCATAATATCATATCAGCCCAGTTGCTTTCATGTAGTTAGACAGCTTAACCCTAAATGGCCCTCATATGACATTTTTCATCATCATGTTCTCATGCACTTTTCTGGCAGCGTACAATGAGGCCAACTCCTTGGGGTCACGGTGGAGCCACAGTGTGTTAAATTTTTCGCATATTAGTACACAAGCATTAAAAATCCCACCACTGTGCTGCAAATTGTAGTTGAGGCACCATTTGTGAGGCTAAAAATATGAATGGGACTGTTATGTTGTCTGTTTCTCTTTGGTGTGTCATTGTAATGAGACTGTCAACAGCAGATGTGAACTGCCTCTGGGCATTAGCCACAGTTTTGTTTGAAATAAAAAGCTGAATGAAGCCTAAAAAAATTCCTGACAATCAATGCTCTCCCTTTCTTTCTGAGAGCCACTTTATGATTTATTCAATGTGTATGGACTACAGATATAATTGGCCGCTGAAATGAGTACTGTTGACTTCTGTTAAAGTGTTTCATCTCTCAGAGTACAGTTAATTTGAATACAGTGACAGCCTCTGCAGCCGTGAGATGGGAAGAAAAGCTCTAAAAATACAGTGAGAGTAAGAACAGAGAGTGGATTGGAACAGATAAAGTTCAAAGGAAAAGCTGTTGAATTTCAGAGTTGTTTGTGCCGACATTTCTTTCCTCTCTTGTTCCTCGCCTCTTCGCTTCTTCCTTCCTCAGCTCTGTCCACGAGCCATGCTTTCTGAGAAAGTGATCTCTGGCTTTACATAAACCCTTCCTGCAGGAATCTCATAGATCTTTTAAATCCTCTCCTCTTTGATAACCCATGCTGTTATTAGGTTTATCACTTTCTGGCTGCTGCTTTTCTCTGTTTTATTCTTCCACATTTTCACTTCACCTTTAAAGTGATCTATTATCAGAATTATTGTCAATTTGTTTAATTTTGATTGAATAATTGATTACACAACTCACCATTTCAGCACTAATTGGGAGCCTTGAGCTGTGTTTCTGTCAAAAGCTTTCTGTATAGTACTTTTGGAACCAAAAATGGCCTAACACAACAGGTACCTAGATCCTTGATCTAGTTAACGTTTCCACCAAATAAATGTTGCTCACTGCTCCATCCAGCTTTCGTTATATTTCCTTGTTTCTCTGTAATACAAAATGAAGTCTGTATCATGTTTATCGTCCACAAAATGGGGCTGCATGATGATATTTTTCAGAACAAAAAAGAGTAGGCTGGAGTAACAGGCTCTCTG
>NW_024612089.1:0-1912 GCF_008729295.1 Plectropomus leopardus
TTCACACTGTATTGAAGGCTCACAGTAATTTTTAATCGTGCAACATTTCGATCTAACAGAGATCTTCGTCAGGCACTTTCAAACCATCATCACAAAGCAGAGCAAGCAATATAAAGACACAAACACATCAATCTACCAGGTGATTGCAATCTGCTTGATTGAGAGACAGTTATTCTCAGGTTTAAACAATTAGGTCAATCAGATCAGAGCTGGCTGGCACTCTTTGACACTCCTACATGGGGAACATAACATGTGTCCATGAACACAAACCAAAAACAAAAATACTCCACATAAAGTATAGTATTGCTCTGCCTCAGACAATGATTTGAAAATTCCTGACAAAGATTTCTGTTACATTGCACAATTAAAACTTACTGGAAGCTTTTAAAACAGTGTACAGATCCTCTATTTGATTCTTTCTTTTTTTTTTGATCCAGCACCTGTAAAAGTTTTTTGGACTTGCATGCCCTCCACCCTGCTTGAATTCATGACATGTAGTGTAAAAGTGCTTTGAGTAATCCACTCACTAAGGCACTGTGCAAGTCCATTCATCATGTTATTCATGAGGGACTTATGTGTGACACATACATATATGTCTATTTTTTCACACACACCTCCATATGAGGACAAGGTCAGTTATACAAATAGAGATTCCGTGTCTTGTTCTAGATCCTGCAGGTTGCAAACTGCTTATATGTCCTAATATGCCTGAATTCTCATTTTCTTTGTATTCTAAACAAATCTGCCCAAACTTATTTTCCCAGGTGTTGATCTGTGTGCTGTGGCTGACCCTGGCTCCTCCTCAGCCTGCAGAAAGAGACATTGTGGACCACTGGGGACCCAAGATCATTCTTGAATGTGCGATGGGCTCTGTGGTGGGCTTCTCATTGGTTCTAGGCTACATTGGCCTGCTGGCCTGTCTCAGCCTCCTCTTGGCCTTTCTAGCAAGGAAACTCCCTGATAACTTTAATGAGGCCAAACTGATCACCTTCAGCATGCTGATCTTCTGTGCTGTCTGGGTGGCCTTTGTGCCCGCCTACATTAGCTCTCCAGGGAAGTACACTGTTGCAGTGGAGATTTTTGCCATCCTGGCCTCAAGTTATGGCCTTCTATTCTGTATCTTTGCCCCAAAGTGTTTTATCATACTTCTGAGGCCTGAGAAAAACACTAAAAAACAACTGATGGCAAGATAGTGGGGAATACCAGTGGCTCAGAGTCAATAGATAAAGGCATAAAAGACTTCAAATGAAAATAAAAACTGAATTGGCATCAAGTTTGGAATGCTGTATCGTGTCTATTATAAAATCCACAACAACAGAAACAAAAGAAGGAAAGATGCAATGAATAAATAAATATTATTGAAATTAATAATATTCAATGTCATTTATATTCAAATATTGTCACTTTTTTCTGTGCTCATTTTATCTGTACATAACTATCTAAGCTATTAAATGTTGCTGCTGAATGAGCTGCAGCCAAATATCTGCATAAACAGAAATAAACATATCATCATACTATCATCTCATGAGCTGGTGTGATGCCACCCTGACAGCCCATCAAAGACATTCACTCATCAAACAGTGAGTGTACGAGTGTTTGTGTTGCACACTGTGATAATTGTTTGCTCTCACAGATATTATTCCTTGTGAGAAACTCTGCATCGCTGTCTCTCCATTGCACTCTGTCAACACATTTCTTATCTGTCCTCCCTTTTTAGAACATCATAGATCTGGCGCCTAATTAGATTAGCATAGTGACTCATACAATATCAAAAAAAGCCATCGTCACTATGGCTACTTCAATTTCGGGGGAATTTTAAGACCTTCATATAATTCCCTGCCCTGTATAACGTAGAAAGCCACATGGGCACCAGTGAATGGTGCTATTGTGGCAAAGACCATTAGTTTCAGCC
>NW_024612090.1:0-3478 GCF_008729295.1 Plectropomus leopardus
CCAGTTCTGCACAGGTGTTGTTAATTAGGTTAATTATAAATTACAAAGGTGTAATGCAGCTTCTGCTCAGCACGGTCTACAGCCCATTTTTCAACACGGAAGTTCTTTCACAAGTGCAGTTTCATTAACTACAAAGGAATTATGAATGAATATATGTATGAATAATAGTGCCTAGTCTGCATTGCTATGTGAGAATTATGTAATAAATTCTGTCCACGATCTAATAAAAACATAATTATTGGATTTTATATTTTCAGACTGTACATAAACACAGCGGTAATATATCTTATAATGAAATAATGATGATAGGTGTTATTTGGTAGTGACGCCCATAATAATCACACTGCGTGTATTTGAGGAGTGGGACTGAAACACAGCTTATTAATGCCTGTTTTAATTTGTCCTCCTCCGGTATTGATAGTGACAGCTGTGTGTGCATGTTGGAGTGATCCTGTGGATATTATGGGGTCGCTCTGACCACGGTCTCGGCTGCAGAGTCCACTTCGCATTTTGAGCGACGCCCCCAAATTCCGTGCAGAGTGTTTGCAGACCCTCCGGGACGGAGAGGTGGAGGAGGAATCGGCAGCTCCGCCGTCCATATACACTACAATCACCACGCCATTAGTTTATGACTTCATTATATGTTTGACAGGAGAGTTTGGACCGTATTTGGAAGGTAAGGGGAGACGATTTACACACACTTCCTGTTGATTTTCGCTGTTTGGGTTTTGTCGCCTTTTCCTGCGCGCGGCGCCGTGTCGCAGCGACCACTCGGACTGTGGTCAGCTCGTCGTGGCGTCGGTCGAGCACCGTCGTCTTAGGTAACCTTAATTATGGCGAAATGATCGATCGGGTTTCCCGATCGATCCATAAAAGGCTTCGCACTGTTGTCTTGAAACAACATCTGTGTCCCGGGTTTGATCACCGGAGTAGATTTTCTACAAATGTGGACATGGAATATAGCCTGGTCTTTTTTTATCCACAGCAACCGCATCGTTGCGCACCTCGCTCCTCGTCGTCGATACCAGACAAAAGACAGCCTGTTTTTTTACGGTCCTCTATTTAGTCTTTCTCTGCTGAGCTTAAGCTTTGGCTGGCACACATAACAGCAGTCGTCAAAATGTATTTGAAAAGCGCGCTCCACATTTGACCTGCGCATATGCGCATATCTTTGCATATTGTTGTCGCTCTGTTATTGATTGCATTGATATACCGTGAAATTCTTAAAGGGATACTGCCTCCTGTATGCGGAAATCATGGGCAAGCCATGCACTGTCTGATACATGTCCCTGTTCGTCTCTATTCGTCTGTTTATTTCTGAATCCTTATACATATATGTTATTTTTCTCTTTAAACTCAGATTCTCTGCACACTCTGACGCTGCTCAGCGGCCCCGTCTGAGAAATATCTCCCAGTCTAATCTCTGTTTACGCTCTTTCTGTATTCGTCTCTCCAACATTTCTATTCTTAACCTTCCTCTCTTCATCCCCCATTCATTTCTAGCTCTCCAGGACTCTGAGGCTGCAGCAGAGAATGGGAATAGGGACACAGGCCAAGGCTTGCCATTTTGGCTGAAGTAACAGCAGGACGGTTGTCAACCCCGCATCGGCTTCAATCCCCCTCTCCCTCACCTCTCCTCCCACACACACACACACACACAAACTCACACACACACAAGGACAGACACCCCCACACACAGCCACGGCTATGTCCACTGCCGTAGACATCGCTGGCCCTTCCTCCCCAGATCAGGCCCACAGCAGCGCCAAAATCCCCAATGAGCCACTGAGACCCAGCCTTAAGCGCTCCAACCACCCCTACAGCCTCTCCCATTACATCTCCACCCCTTCCCCGGCCGTGGATGTCAAAAGCCTGATCCAGCCCTCCCCGGCCCAGCAGCGGGCCGCCCAGCCTGCGCACACCAAGCCGCGCCGGGCCCCCTCCTGGCCCGACATGTGGGAGTCGCCCAGCGGGCTCCACCTGGCCCACGCCGCAGAGCTGCTGATGCGCGCCGGGCTGCTGGCTCTGACCCCCGCCACCACAGAGCAGGCCGGCCTGGGCGCGCAGAGCAGCCAGCCGGCTAAAAGAGAGGTTGCGGAGGCGAAGGGTGGAAACGGAGACGGGGAGGGAGGCGGATCAGGGCCCGAGGAGGAGGAAGAGGACTCCTCTGGATGTGGCGCTGACTTCCAACCCTTCCTGGGCGCCTGGTTCCCCTTCAGCCCCGCTCTGTTCCCTCTGGCGGGATTCCAGATGGGGGGAGGCCACTGGAGGAGTGCGGCCATGGGAGCAGAGGGCATCGAAGGGCTGGTGGCCGAGGGCTACTCTCCTGGCTCTCTGGGCGGGAGCAGCGGAGGGAGGAGGAAGAGGAAGAGGTGCGGGGAGTGCGTACCTTGTCGGCGTCAGACGAACTGCGAACAGTGCAGCAGCTGCCGCAATCGCAAGAGGGGACACCAGATCTGTAAATACAGGAAGTGCGAGGAGCTGAAGAGGAAGCCAGGCGGTCCGGGGTTTGAGAGCAGAGTGTCTGGGTTTGATCTAAGGGGCTCCGACTTTACTTTGGGTCTGGCACAGGAGAGAAGCAACGGCGCTTTGGATGGATAGTAATGTATGTGGCGGCAGCATTTGTCAGAGGATCCTGGTTGGATGATTGTTGAGGAGCTGCAGGACACCATGTTAACACTCTCGGACTGTGGTTTCAAAGATCTGGTGTTTGATGAGGAGCTGCAGCTCCGTTTCAGAATGTCCACACTCGTTCCCATCCTTTCTTTTGACAATCAGTGAATCGGAGAGGAGAGAAAGAAGGATACCAATGTGTGTCAATATTTAGATGACGACAAAAATGCTGTAAATAGACTGTAAATATCTGGAAAACATTATGTCTTTTTTTACATCCCTTTCCAGTTTGGATGTATTGTGTTTCAACATAAAAAAAGGAGCCAAATGTTTTGTTTCTAATGGGGGAGTTTTGTTTCTGTTGTTCTGACGTCACTGCATCAGTAAGAAATGAATGAGTTCAGCCTAGGCTAAATTATTTCATGTGCAACTTGTACTGTATAGCTCTGTTTGCCCTTTTGAAATAAAAGAAATTGGCCATGTGCACTTGTCTACAGGCTGGGTTTATACTACATCTGTCTGTGTGTGTGTGTGTGTGTGTGTTCGTATTTAATTGGGTGTATGTGTCTGTTAGCCACCGTGCTTCTGCTTGTACACACGTGTGTTCATGTATGTGTGTGTATGTGTGTGTGTGTGTGTATGTGTGTGTGGATTATGAGTCACCTAATGGTGTGGCTGAGAGCCTTATCGCAACCCCACAGACACACACACACAAACACACCTACACGCTGCCTTGGCAAGTCCGGTGCATGCACCTCGAACACACCTAACCTGACACACACACGCAATCACAAACACACACTGATGCAATTTCCCTTTTTATTCACAAGTGCAGATCATTCACACACACACACACACACACACA
>NW_024612091.1:0-3167 GCF_008729295.1 Plectropomus leopardus
GTTTGAAAACTGATGTTTTGCTATATTTTTGCTTTTGTTAAACATGCTCCCATTTACTTCAGTTCATCTTATTTTTAGGGGGGATTCTTTGTTTACTGCGGAGTCATGCAAGCGAGACAGTACCAGTTGTTTGTCCAATACTTTGGTTTATGATACTCTCATAAACCCAAATTATACCTAGTGTTTTGTGCTAATTTGCTATCGTTAGCTATCTTGCATAATAAACTAAGATGATGAACAATCTTAGACTTACTACACATCAGTTAGCACTGTCATTGTGAGCATATTAGCATACAAAGTTAGCTTTCTGCTCAAAGCACCACTGTACCTCAGTGGTTTTAAGATTCAGTCTTATTGCGTGATTTTTGCTTCAATGTAATGAAGTATTTTAATGATCAAGATTTATCATGTAGAATTATAGAGAAAAAAGAAAGACGACAAACAAATAACTGAAATTCAAAATAATTAGCGATATAAACATGCAAACTGTACTATTGTTTGTAGAACCAAGTGATCTCGCTAACAAACCGTTTTTCAGTACATAACTGACCTTTGTTTCAAATTACAGAATGAATCTGTGTAATTGATCATTATATGACAACATACTGTACATCCACGTGATATGGCAGCCCAAAGCTGGATTACAGACCAAACCTGGAATGTAAAACATCTTGCTTTTTGGGCTGAGTACATACATTTTGGTAATAGAAATGACAGGGTGCATACCTCAAAGATGCCACCATCATTCCAAACAGGGCGATATTCCTTCATATTCACTATATTATAATTGTGGAGTCAGAAAATGAAGGACTGTCGGGTGCAGTCACTTCCTGAAATCTTGTGAGGTTGCCAGGCAACCGGCATTACAGCTCGTGATGTTCTGCACGGAAATACAGGGCTGATGGAAAAATAACAACTACAGTGCGCAAATCGCAAAAAATGTGATTAAACAAACTAGATACAATGTGTAAAAAATTAGCTTCTGAGATACTGATAGGTTGTTTTTAAAAAAAAAAACAAAAAAAAACTGTAAAGAGCCTGGCAAGCTGTTTTCCCCTGCTTCCAGTCCTTATAAGTTAAGCTAGGCTAACCACCTTGCAGAGGCATGATAGTGCCATCACTCTTCTCAACTAACTCACGGAGAGAAAGCAAATAAGCTCATATCTCAAAATATTAAATTGCTCCTTTGAAGTTGGGGTGAATTGACCTCACTTGGCCACCATAGCACAGGCTTGCTTAGTACAGGCTGCCTTAGACTGACACGACTAGCAGGCAATCACAATATTTTGCATGAAAATAATGTATGGATGCACTGATGCAATTTTTTTTAAATTGTATAAATTTTGATATTGCAAATACAAAACAAATCTACTGTTTCAACTGCAAAACTAAAAACTAAAAACAAAACTGTGCAATAAGCAATGCTGACTTGAAGGCCTTTATTTTTTTTAGGTTTGCCTTTGTTCATATTTATTGCTAAAATCAAAGCAAAACTTGAGTTGTTTTTTTTTTTTGATCATTCATACTTTGTTTTTAAGAAGGAAAATGTTTAAAAACGTAAATTGAGTTGTTGAAAAAAATTGGAGAGGTTTTTTTTAAGCCATATTGCCCAGCCCTGGTTAAAATCGCTATAATATCAAACTGAGACTTAAGTATAAAGAAATGGGGCCACTGGTGATTCCAAACACTATCTTGTACAGGCATGCACAGTACCATCGCTCTTATCATCTAACTCTCAAGAAAGAAAGAAAGAACAAGAGTGAATTTCTCAAAATGTTCAACTATCCCTTTAAAGTTCTGGTGCATTGACCTCACTTGGCCACCGTACCACATCAGCCTTCGACGGACATTACCAAAATAGATAGTAATATCTGACGCTTGCACATGACACAAAGCCAAAATAAAGTTTAAAACATTTCCATCATGATGAAAACAATCCACAGCAAGCAGGATGAGAACCCAGCTGAACAAAAACCTCAAAAACAGCCTGCACAAGAGCAAAGCGACGCCATAAATTCTGCAACATACAAGTCGACATCCCACAAGTTGACGCTAAAAATTCACAGTTTTATTACCAAACTCTTTCACAGGTACTTCTGTGCGTTTTTAGTTGAGCATTTTCTCATAATTCAGAGCCACTGAAGCACAGTGGAGCAGAGGACACAGCAGGTTTGTCTTCTGAGGCAGCGGTTTGAGCACATTTCCAGCACATAGCAAACAGCTATCGACAAACAAGCCAACACTCGGTCATTGTGACTCACGTATAAGCGATGACAAACGACTATAATGTTGCAAACTCTGTCCAAACTGCTGAACTTCTCCACAGCCATCAAAACAAGGGACATTTGACCCGACAGCTGCTCGGGCGACACGCAGGGAACTTTATCAACCACATTTAGCGACGCTACATTTTGCACAAGTGACTTTCTCTGCAAAGGAAGGTGCACATTTAGTAGAAAAGGCGCTGAAATAAACATAAAATGACTTACTGAGGAAGAAGTCGCTTCACAGCTCTGGTAATGTGCGCCGCCATGTTTCCTTAGATGACGCGCCAACAGAGTAAACAGCAATTGGCTGTTAAAGAAGTTCCCTCGTAAAAGCTGAGCTCTGTGATTGGCTGCAGCGCGGAGAGGGGGCGGGCTTTGGAGGACTCCTAGCACATGGGAAAGTAAACAGAGATGAGGTAGTGGGATGATGCTGATGTGAGGAGGGTTTTTTGAGAGGAAAATCTAAACAGTTATTATAAAATGTAATTTATTTTTAAAGATAATTTAAAATCAACAATACAAATTACTTAAAATTTAAGTTACAGCAGTGACATTTCAGGATCCTTTGCCTCACAGATGGCCTCTGTCTACTCTAACTCTGGTGTCTTTCTGCTCTATGAGACAGAAGGGACAGAGACAGGCTGAAGCAGAAAGAAAAGGGGGAGGAATAAAGGGAAAGAGAGATTTGAGCACAAGGCACGTCACCCCAGGAGTCCTCTCTCACAGCAGTGGTGAATTACTACTACTAACATCAGCCAGGTCCAAGTGTGGTGCACAAATGACACGCAATATTTGCCATGATTAAGTCAGCAGGGGACTTGCTCCAAATGTCAGCATTCAGAGGGCAGCCATTGGGGCTGTCGGTGTATTCAAATGTGAGTGTGCTGCTGAACTTACTTT
>NW_024612092.1:0-2405 GCF_008729295.1 Plectropomus leopardus
ACACTTTCTATGATGAAAAATCATCAGTAAAGTTTATAAACACAACCGTACATGTTCCAGCAGGGATGTGATCCAAAACCATGTAGCATGTAGCTACATGTAGCTGTCTGTTAACATTTGCAGCAGCGTGCCTGGAGCAGATGACCATATAAAGAAATGTACGATGATGTGATTTTAGTTTGGCCACATTTAGTATGAACATCCATCATTGTAACATCATTCATATATATAAAGGACAATAAGGAAAAGCGGAAGAGGCCCCTTTAATATTTTAAAATGTGGCAATATGTTCGACCTCAAATTACAGAGTTTCACTTCCTCTGACACCAACTGACAAACTTTTGGAGCGTCGGTGTCAGAGGGCACTGTAGTTTCTGAGATTGAGGTTCAGTAGAAAGGACTACGATATAAACAAGTTTGTTTTTATTATCTTTCCTTCTGCTGTAATCCCTGTGTGGGGTCACTGAAGTTTATCTTCAGGGTAAACAGCTGAGATTTGGGCAGAGCAATATGAAACACCTTCAGGTTGTTTTTTTGATCATTTTTGTTTCTTTTTAGCTTTGAAATGGCCACACAATGCTCACTTTGTTCTTCACTCCACCCAAACTGAATGTAAAAGCAAAATGTTTTCCGCAGAATTTCCGTCAGGATACCCAAATATGAAAAAAATGAGTTTATATTTTTTGCAGTGAAAAGCAGAAATTACAGCCTATTGAGGTCAAAGGTCATAATCAGCCTGTTGTTTTGTCTCTGGAGCAGAAACGCTTGAGGCTGTAAGTTAGTGCAGAAAGTATTAGTTATTAAATTAAATAAAATAGAATCAAGAAAAAACATTCTCTGGTTCAAGCTTCTCAATTGTGAGGATTTTTGCTTTTTTTCTTTTTTTAATAATATTAAATTTACTAAATTAATGTAATTATTTTTCAACAATTATTAATTTAATTTTAATTTTCATTTATTTCTTTGAGATAAACTTTTATTTGTTGAGACAAAATAAGCTACTCTGAAGACGGCGTCTCTGGCTCGGGTAGCGCTGCAGCGAACGATCAGTGCATAGGTTAGTCGTCAACTTAAATTCAATTATGGAGTAATCCGTTTGAGTGATTTTTTTCTTAAATGTGAAAATATTCTGTTTTCTTCACTCCTCTTTGACAGTAAACTAAGTTTATTTGAGTTGTGGAGAAAACAAGACTTTTGAGAACCTCATTTTGGACGTTGGGCAGCATTTATTGAAATTTTTGCCAGTTATCTGACATTATTCAGACCAAACAACTAATCGATTTATTCAAAAAATGATCAACGGATTTATCAATATTGAAAATGATCCTCAATAGCAGCCCTGTTCTGGGGAAGTGTAACTGTTTTAAAAAATGTTTTTTCTTTCTTGTAAACTGTTTTTATGTTTTTGTTTTTTTAAACTAGTCTACAGATTTATTTTGAAGGGATAATGACAAGGAGAGAGAGGAGGACGACATGCAGTTCTGTTAGAGTGTATGTGGTTTGTGTCATAACCATCAGGCCACAAAAAAGCCCCAAAAACATGAATTTAAATGAAACTAATATGTATTTGCAGCCGTACTTTATGCTCCAGTCCCCCCGTGACCATTATTAGTTATTATTGTTGTCAGTTTTCTGAAAAGTTTAGTCACATTTCCAGCGATCTGCTCTCGACTGGCACCGCACAGAAACAGGGTGTGACCAGTTCTGTGTTTCACTGGAATCGTTTTCGGTCTGATGTTGACAGAAAAATATTTCCAGTGTAAACACATAGTAAGCAGTGAGGTCACTGATTGACAGCGGTGGCGAAGGCGTCCACAGGGGACGCATTGTTTCTGCTTCCTCTCTCTCCTCCTCTGCGGCGCTGCATTGTTGCTCCACCGCATGTTTACACCACAGTGTCGCTGAGGAGGACGGCTGATGTCAGGACAGACGCACTGAGGGTGTTTGCATCACTGACAGATGAGGAGTGTGTGTGATGGTTTGAATGAGACTTTTTGAGTCATACAAAAAGAAGATATTGTTACATGAGAACCAAAGCAAGAAGTTTGTCTCCAAAAAATTGTTAGAAATGAAAAAAAGTAAAAGCTGTGGTTGTGAACTTCATGTGCCTCGACTGGTTGCATTAGCTAAAGGGTGAAATTCAAAATTAATTGTTTTTACAGCATGTTCTGCTCTGTAAGTGAAAGCAGAGCCACACTTAACAACTATTTTCATGAGCTCTCAGCAAATTGGCTTGATTTCTTAAAAAAAACATGGAAAGATGGCAACGAGCAACAAAAGAAGAAATGACCCCAAAAATTTGTTTAAAAAACAAAAAACGTAAAAAGTTGGGGAAAAAAATGAAAATTTGCATGAAATGAGAAATAAAAATGCATATATGTTTAATGTAAATAGGAAAATTGCCT
>NW_024612093.1:0-2466 GCF_008729295.1 Plectropomus leopardus
ACTGTGTAACAGGAATGACCAGTTTGTTGTTGTTGTCGTTGTCTCAGTTTTGGCGCCAGAGGACGCTGTTTACATTCTGCTCATACGTTCTCTCTTTTGCACGCGAGCTCACTTTAGTCGCTGCTTATTGGCTCGTGTGGTTTTCGTTGTCCCGCCTTCTTAAATCGTCCTCTTCTCTCATTGGCTGTTTGAGAAGTCGCTCAGCAGTGCGTCAAACTGTAAAAAAATTAAGATTGGTTTCACATGCAAACTGTCAGCAGTGCAGGAGCTGGAGGCAGCGACACAAACCCCGCAGACACACCGTGAGTTCACCTTTTAATGTCGCGGAAATATCTCCGGCACGACCGCAGCCTGAAGCGGTAACGTTAATAATCGCACCGACGTTTGGTTATTGATTCAAATTCCGTCAAAACGGCAGCAGACGTCTTGTTTACATTGAGCCGTTAGCTCGATGCTAATACAAGCTAATATTAGCTAAATGTGTTTAACGCTGCAAACGACAGCTAACGACAAAATAACGTCGTTGCTGAGGTTTGGTAGCTGTGTTTGGGATTCGTTTTATGTTTTATATTAATATCAGCATATTATTATTTTTTTTGGTCGAACGTATGAAATGTGCACGTCTTCCTTTCTAGCATCCATTTGCGGTTTTACGGTTTTACATAATGGACTCTGTCTGTGGTTTATTTAACATTAACCACGCCTGCTGTCTGCCTTCATATTTTAAATGCAGTTTAACACAATTCTTTGTGTCCTAAATTCATACATTAACCCTGTTAGGCCTCTTATTATTGAAGGATCAGGTGCAGCTGAAATATTTGTATTTCCCCTCAGGTAATTTGTGTACCTGAGGTGTGTTTGGACAAGCCCACATATTTTAAATTAATCAGAAGTCCTGAAATGCTCATATTAGAGCCTAATCAATACTGGATTAGAGGGAATAATAAATTCCGATATTAATATATTATAAAACTTAAAATAAAAGCCTAGTCCCATTTAGATGCACAGTCACTTTTATAAAATTGTGGAGACACAGTTTGATAAAAAAAAAACAGTCTCTATTTGAGTCTTGGTCTGGTGATATGCAGTTCATTTTTAAAGATAAGATAATGTTTATGGATATAAAAGTAAACGCAACATAAAGCAGATACAGACAATGACAAGACAGTTAAATTAACAATATAGAAATGTAAAGATAATCAGGACATCGAACAAAAACGAACACGGCACCATCCACGGGAGGTAAAAGGAGCTGATTGTGTTCTGCAATGTCACATTTTTAAACAAGAAAGCAATCAGCTGATAAATCTATAATAGATATCAGCATTACTTGCAACCCTAAACATGTGTTTTTAATGATATTTAATTTTCTTTTCATTATGCATTAGTCATCATACTTGTACACACTGCAGACTGTTAACACAGTTTTCTTACAGTCTTCTGTGCACGACAAGGATCTGCTCGTTAAATCTGAAAACAGAGCAGAAATTAGATATTGGTTTCAGCCATTAAAAAGAAAAAAAATCTTATATACATCACTCCATCATGTGTTTTTTTAATGATCGCATATAAAATTAATGAATCAAAAATTGCAAAGATGGTGTCATTGTGGGAGGAACTTTCACTTTGTTAAACCTCAGGAAGCTGCTTTTATTTATTCATTTTTTCTTTAAATTTTCACTGAAAAGTTGCTGTTTATGATGAAAGTCTCAATTTTCGTGAACATTTGCTGAAGGCATTTAAGCAAAGTTTTATGTTGCAGTTTGTTATATTCCATATTCTAAACATTGACAAACATTTTTTTATTGTTAATGCATTTTGGTTCCTTATATCAGTTATCACCCTTTATTAATTACCAATAATCAGTGTGGGCCCTGAAAAACCAAAATAGGTCGACCCCTAGAATATATTGCCCACACACCCACTTCAGTCTGCTCAGGTGGCAATGTGGCAAATTTATCTGTCAGGTAAAAAAAAAATTGAAACTCTGTCTCCTTAATAAAGCTAATAAGACTGTGGTGCCCATGAATAAGATTTCAAAACTCAGGATCCATTGATCATCGGGTTAAAAGGCTGCAGCAGATCCTGGCAGAGCGCTCTGCAGGAGCCGTCTGCCACAGCAGGAAGTCCTCCGTCATCTGGTTCAAGGTGAGGTTGAGGTCGCAGTTTGTGAAGCAAGAGGAGCAGAAATTGAGGAAAAGGGAAAGTTTCTGAACAGAAAGTGTTGCAATAGAGATCCAGAAACTCCGGCAGTGATTTATATTATCAATGAGAAGTCAGAGGAAAGAGAAGAAGCTGGACCAGAGTTGAATTGTGCTCATGTAGCCTTTGCTGCATCGTTGAACTTCAGTAAATTTCCAGCTGTGAATTTACTATCAGCTTTTATAGAAACCATTATGCATTTACTGACCAGCTGCAACTTCACCTTAATTGCCCTCAGAACTGCAATACATAGATAATCCTTTT
>NW_024612094.1:0-4734 GCF_008729295.1 Plectropomus leopardus
CTTCCAGCTGTTCTCACACCAAACTCTGTCTACACCAGTGTTTCCTACCTTGAAAAGACAGAACTCGCTAACGCCTAACAGCCTCTTCAAAGAGTCACACTCCGAGACACTTGAAAATAATCCAACTAAACAAGTCCTCGTGCATCCAGGAGAGCGAGAAAAAAAGCCTGCCTGGAGGTGATGGTGAGCTCCGCTGCTGTTGTCAGTAGACAGTACAGAGGAAGAGGAGGAGGAGGAAAGGAAAAGAGACTTATCGGAGGCAAGTTGCAGAAAAGAAAAAGTCCGGCCCCTCAAAGTCCTGCCCCCACCCCTCCGCTCTCCTGCTGACAGAAATAGCAAGCAAGGCGGGCCCCACCAAAAATAGCCTTGACTTCACACGGACCTTCAGGACTATTGTTTTCCTGCACCGAGTGACTCCCATTGGGTGCACCCTGCAACCAATCCGAGCTCGGCTTCTTTATGAACTTCTACAACAGTATTAAATTTATTTTCAGTGTTGGGACTCAAATTAAAATAATGGGTGCTACACTGTGGCTCCACCTGCTGACAAAAACCTCCAGCCAGCGCTATTATGGCACCAAGGACAGGGATGGGATTTAGGGGATCTTCTCACCCTCCAGGGGCCCTTGGTCCCTAGGAAAAACATGTACGATTTTAATTTCACTTTTCACGCCCTTGAATGCTAGGATTAAACTTGGCATATTACTTTTTTTCTATTCTCTCCCAAAGTTTGTGTTCATAGTTTACATTGAGCATAAGCGAACTGGTTTGATTTCCTCCAAAACCATTAAGGAAAGGCAATGAGCAACTTAAAGCCCCCCAAAATCAGCAAAATATTAGTTAAAAGTTACCTGAAATTAAAAAAAGAAAGACAGTAAGAAAGAAAGACAGAAAAATAAAAGTAAAACAAAAAAATTGTGTTTTTTTTTCAAAGCAATCATCTTGTTTGAAACCTGAGCCATCTGGCTTGATTTCTTTCAAAAACATTGTTTAAAGGCAGTGAACAACAAAATAAGAAATGATCCAAAGAAAAAAAGCATTAAGTGAAAAGTACAAGAAAATTGCCAGAATTTTTTTCAAAGAAAAGAAAAAAACATTTAAAAAAAAACAAAAAAGAAGGAATGACCGCAGAAAAGTGCTTAAAAAATATTATAATTTTGTGACATAATTTTAAAGATAATTATGATCTTTATAAATATAGTTCTGTAATAAGATTATTTCTCTTGAAATTTTCCCTGGCTATTATAGAATAATGTTCTAAGGTTCAAAGCTTTCAATTTTGAAAGGCATCAGGAAGCAGATGTCCCTCCAGGTTTAAAAGGGTTAACAGCCTGGGAGAGGCATCTGAACGCAGCATGTCCAACTACATTTTAAAGGGTTCGTCATTTTTATGAGTGAAATGTTTTCAGAAATTACAAACAGCCAGTGTTTCACTCAGTATGTTATTTTTGTCAGTGTGAAATAGCATTTAAGTCAACATGTGACACTCCCGAGATGAAGCACGTGTCGGTGAGTCTGCTGCTTACAAGCAGAGAAACTCCCATCATTCACAGTAACTTTGAATGGTCTGGTTTGTGATACGCTGCTTTAGTTTGTCCATGGTATTGGTTTCTGAACTTGTAACATCCAGTGAATGGCATCATGCACACAGTCCTTTATTTGTGCATATAATAAAATAAAAATGGAAAAAAATACAATAATGAAATGCATAGGTGAGATGAAAAACCCCTGAGGGCTTGTAAAGGGACCGCACCTAATGTTGAATTTAACTGTATATGATCTCCATCAATTTACAATCAGAAATAAATATATTTTAAGTATCTAAAAAAAAGAAAGAAAAAATATGGATTCATTTCCAAACACAAAAGTCTGAAAAAGAAGAAGACGAAGAAGAGATACAAGAAAGAAGCAAAAAAAGAATGAAAACAAGGATTATTGTAAATTATATTGTACTACTTAAATACACTATTGTTGCTAAAAATCTATTTTAAAAATCAAAATTGGGAAGTGACTGCGAAGTGACTGCGAAGTGACTGCGAAGTGACGCAGAATCACTGTTCCACATAGTGTAACTCTGTACCTAACTGACATGGTTAGTTCTGTAGAAATATAGCAGAACTACAACTGGTGTAACAAAAATTAATCTGAGGCCTAATGAAACTATGACAGGAAATGGGAAGTGAATTGTCAGGACAGTGAAATACAAAAGTATTAATCTGAATTTAATTGATTGTTTAATTTGTGTTTGAAACATTGAGGCAATAGGTGGGTTTCCATTAAATCTCGAATTGCACAAATTGAAAATGCAAATATAAAATAAACCTCATAAACTTTCATCCATTACAAAAAACGTTTTTACGCTCACATGAGGTGGTACTTCATCCGTTTCTAAAAAGCCATAATTTGCATAACTGCAATGGAAACATTTTTTTTCACGCTTTTATGAGTCACACGCTATGCCCATGTCAGTAGGAATTGGCTCTGTTGGGCATAATGCAGCAGGCCCTACAAGAGACGTTACTGCATCACATAACTCCACAAAAGTTGAGCGAATCATCCAGAAGTTTTGAATTCACAATTCTTCTTGTGAAATCATGGACTTTCACCTCCCAGAAATCTGTCGTACATGGCCATACCTGCATATAAGTGGCGTGCCTTTCCATTATTGCTTGCGTAACTCGTCTATGCCTAAAATTAGTCCTACGTCACCTTCGATTGGAATGTTATTGCAAGAGTCACATAACATCACTCGATGGAAATGCAGTCATCTTGCAATTGTGTTCTGTTGACATTTCGAGAATATCGCTTAAGGTTTGTGCAAATTTGTAACAGAAACCCGCCTAATATGAGCATTCCAGTTAGTAAGTAACCATTCTAAAAAAAAAAGTCTGTAGTAGAAAGATCGACAAGAGATTGGTTAGTATGTGCTTTCCATGAACTACATTGTCGTAAGATATAAAAAGATAAGTCATAGATTGATATATATCCAGAAAGGTTTTTTTGCAACTTAATTTGGCACCTAAATGTTGTTGTTGTTTCAGCTATTAAGCTCATCATCGAAGATTACACCTATAGAACATTATCATGGGAAACATGTAATACAAACACATTGTTAGCTGTAAGGATGGGGTAAGTACTGGTCATACTGTACTGGCCTCTATGTTATGTAGGTTGAGGGGCAAGCAGATCTCTGATCACAGTCATGTAGCAGTTGAGCTCATATCAATAAAAATAATAACTATCAGATGTCTAATGCAACCACAATCATCATTTGGTGATGGTGCAGCTTGAAACTGGTACGATAAAGGTTTCAGCACAACAGCATGTCTATAAAGCCTGCAGACATTCTCAGGAAACAAAAATCAGCTCTCAAACCTAATTTGGTTTCCTTTTAGATTTTGATTTCCTGCCAGTGAAAATTATTTTTTGTGTCTATGACCACAGCATCACAAATACATAAAACACACTGCAGTTTTTTTTTAAATAGGCTAATAAAATAATTCCCCAAATTATATAAAACCCTTACAAAATAAAATATACAACTGTCATGTTCTTTTGAATAAAAACATGTATGCTTCTGTTCTGTGGTGATAGCAATATTTTTTGACAAATACTCTAATTGATCATTTATGTGGTTATATAGCTGCAGTGGAGACATTAATTTCAGATCTGAAAGAACTCCTAAACATTGTTTCCACGTGGTCGACAACAGAAGAAGAGGAAAGCCTGTTGAAAGCCTCATGAGGAAATGTTTATAATACCTTCTGTGGGCCTAATAACAATGTCATACATTAGTGAGCTGATTGTACAACACGGCTTTACTCTTCATTCACTGAAAGGCCTAAACCACACTACAGTAGAGCTGTAATCTTTCAGATTAAAACCATTACTAATATGCTTTTATGCTGAAGGATTAAAGATTTTCTCAGTAAAGAATCCAAGATCATTCAGATCTTTGAAGCAAAACACACCACTGTATTGTAATATTGTTAATGACTGGTAACTACATAGTAAAGTCGGAGTATTTTGGTCACAGATCACTTTTAAATGCAGCAGGGTTATTAAAAGACTAGCTCGGGAAAAGCGGATCTAATCATGGTTGTCCATGGCCTGGAGTGGATATTCCAACCCATGGTGTAAGTCTTGGATCGACATCGGAAACACACATATGAAATATGTGGTTTAGGGGTCCAGGAAATTTTGAGTCTCAAACACTTAATTGTCCACCTTCTGTTGATTGTTTTTGTTTGTTTGTTTGTTTGTTTGTTTGTTTGTTTGTTTGTTTGCACTAATTTGTACTTTTTCACCATCACTTTATGGTGAAAATGTATTTAATTCTGTCAAATTTCTGGAAAATGTTCTTTGTTCTTAATACTGGAAGGGATGTGGAAAAAAAGAGTTCAAAATCAAATTAATGCTTGTTCCACGCAGATAATTGCCAATAAATAATTGTCAAGGGCTTGAATTTTTTGACACCCCTAAAAAGTCAGTAAAAATCTTTTTCTTTTTTAATAGTTGTTAATTAACAGCATTGCATAACTGTATTCTGATTTGCAGCAATATGTCTGTTATGGTCAAGCGATATTCTAAAAGCTATAGAGTTTCATTTTACGGTTACAGATCACCACTGCAGCTCTAGATACTGTATCATAAAAGAGTCATAAAAAGCTTTAATATCCTAATATTACTACAAATACAGTGGAGTTATCGTGCTTCATTTTTACAGTTGTAACA
>NW_024612095.1:0-2137 GCF_008729295.1 Plectropomus leopardus
TATATTAATGTAATTTAATTTATTATACATAACACATTTCACCTTTTTATTCCACAACTTTCAATGATCTTTTCACTAGTTCCATGACTTTTCCAGGTTTTACATGACTGTGGGAATCCTGACTACCTTAAACAAAATCCCATTTTAAATATATCAGATTAGTATTTGTGCACATTTATTTGGCAGGCACGTGGAACAGTTGTATTGAGGAGCATGTCTTCTTATTTGATGATCACTCTGGAATATTTCGGCGTAATTATAATTGGCTCAGAGATTTTTATTTCATTGTAATTTCGCTCCTAATGACAGAGATGACGGTGAATGGAGTACAGTTTGTGTTTTGTCACAGGAATAGATGTTACCGTCTTGTATGAATGAAGGCCAGTGTTGCACATTCATAAACGGCCGTGCTTGCGTCACATATAACGTTATGCGCGGCGAAGCAGCGTCAGATTTGTGAATGGGGTTTTGCTACGTTAGATGCAGAGGTTTCCTACCCAAACTCCAGGTGGCCGCCGGGCAGCTGGTACGTCCCTCTGCCCATCGCGCTCCTCCGTTTCCCAAGGAGAACACAGCCTGGGTGGGTTGAGTCTGTTACCAGCACCCCGACCCCAACTCCTGGACGTTTTACGGTTTTATCTGACATGTGATCAACCTTAAAAACGACTTATAAATGATTCAAAGTCAGCTAAACAGACCTAACGTAACTCCGATAGCCATCGGCTGAGGAGTAGCGGGAGGTACAAGAGGTTTCACCGTCATGTACTTCCGTCTTTGCTTTTAAAACCGTTGAGGAGACCATACCCTCTCTTATTGTTTTGCTTTTGGTTCATTAACTTATTTCATTTTAGGTGGCAACAATATTATCATATAGATGTAATAAGTAGCAGGTTTACCATATTATATTATCACAGTTGTTTTGTTCAGCTGCTTATTTTTGCATTGGCTGTGGAAAAGCAACTCTCTTGACAATTTAACACTCTTTGGCTAAACAGTAGCATTATTAGCATGAATTTCTCCAAACCAGGGATACTCAGTTTTGCTGTGCAAAAGGGGCATTTTTGCAAAATAACAGAAAGCCAGGGTCCAGTTAGTAAACAAAACCAGTATATTGCTAACCCTTGTAACAAGTAATCTGTAACTTATTGTACTTCAAAAGTAACCTTCCCAACACTGAGCCTGCACCGGTCAGTATGTAGGTGTGTTTTTTTTTTATATAAACAAGCTCTATTTTGATGCTTTTTAAAATGCATTCTGGCACCTTATTTAAATTCAAAGAACACAAAAAATGTGAGTCAGTTTATGTTCATTGTTAATTAGAAAGGGATGTAAGTTAAGGATCACTGCTCTAAGCCTTTTTTAAATTTACAGAGGGCAATAAATTCACTGAAAAATCAGCTGTGGCTAGAAAACAGAGGTGTTACACTGCCACCCAGTGACAGTTTGTACTGAGAGTATATTCTAGATCAAGAGGAAATATGACTTAAATGCAGAAGCTCGGTCAGTTTCTGCTTTTTACTCATTTGGATTTGAGAGTACGGTCTTTGTTAGAAATTAGAAAGTAGGGGTAGTATGGACACCAAATAAGCATATTCATTTTCTAACTGTCTTTCACATAACATACTCAGTACGTCCTCTGGACCTCTTTATGCTCTCGGTTTCAAACGCTCAGACAGAAATTGGGAAAAGGGCTTTTGGTTATTCTGCACCCTCAACCTGGAATTTGTTGCAAAATGACTGAAAACTCAAGGAGATGGTGTCATTAGTGCAAAATCTGCAGCAATCAAAGTGCACACACACTCACACACACACACACACACACACACACACACACACACACACACACACACACACACACACAGAGCAGTCAAGGCCCAAAGAGATAAGATTAACAAAGATTTATTCCAAGAAATAAATTCAAAATTTATGCTGGGCAACCATTTCTTTTCTTCAAGCTTATTAATCATCTCACAACTCCTCCGATTTATCTTGTGACTCTGCGGGGGGCCTGACCCTTTTGTTACAAACCACTGGGCTGAGCTACCTAACTTTATGTACAGTTAAACCTGCTCCACATTGTAATATAGGCGACATCAGCAGAAGAATTATGCATTCAGACAAGCTGAACATAAGGTCA
>NW_024612096.1:0-1895 GCF_008729295.1 Plectropomus leopardus
CATGTAGGTAACACCTGCAGACAGTCTGAAGAAGCATCGCAGGGACGAAGTCTGATAGCTTCTCTTTCACAGCACAGTTTCTTTCATAATTGCATTATAATCAATGCGACAGGAAAATACAGTCATGTTCTACATTTGGATGGTGTAAGGTGTTTGGGAGAAACATCTTTACAAGAGCTCAGCTGTGGCTGTTTCTTGATGCGTTATGGTTTTTTTATGCAGTAGCAGAACTCGGGGGAATAATAAGACTCCCACGAGCACCGCAGGAGGAAAATAAAACACAAACAACAAGCATCGGCCATCTGGAGGCTGCTGCGCATCAACGACTGAAGTGTAACGCAACCAATGACAAGAATTCTGCTAAACAGAAGTACAAGAGCGCACACACACAAACAGACACAGACACACAGACACACACTGTGAATACTCAGTTCATGAATTCCTAAGTTAAAAGTCAACTTTCTCCCAACAAGCCTCCTCTCCTCTCTCTCTGTGTTTACTGTTGCGGGGTTCGACAGGATGATGTCGGGGCTTTTCCCACCACACTTATGGGAGCGGACACCAGGCCGTCCTCCCTCCTGTTTACAGCTCATTATGACAGCCGGGGCCCTCTGGGACGCCTTGCTCAAAATCTGAGCCATGAGGACAGAAGTCTTGGCCCAACTGTCGTCTGTGACGCTGTTGGCAACCATAACTGTTTTACATGATATTGTCTCTAATTTCCTGAAACCCGACACATATTGAAACCCGAGATGCAGGCTAGGTGGGAGTGACTAACTCATTTTTGCAGTTTTGGTGAAAGAAGTATAATCCTGCAGCATGGCACTTGGTTTAAAAGTGTAAATGTTATAACTATCAATACAGCACTACAATCCAACAGCACCACTTATCTCCAAAATGGCCGCACAGCTGAACTAATACCTCTCTACATGACTTTCAACAAAAACTGAGCACTACAACTTTCATCGAGGTAGGATTTATTTAAGGCCTGTTATAGGGCTGGGAGATATGGCTTAAAAAAATAATATCGCAATATCTTTAGGCTATAGCTTATATTTTTCCGTCAACTCTAAAATACTGTAGACTACTACGATGCATAATTATTAAATGAACTACAGTTACAAATATGTTAAATAAAGTACTGTTACAATTGAGTTAAATGAAATATTGTTATAAAAAAGTTAAATAAAGCGCTGTCATAATAAATAGGGATGGTTGATATCGCTTTAAAACAACAACACAAAATTTTAAGCTATATCCCAATACACAATATGCATCACAATATTTTAAAGTCTCCTCTAAACTACTGTAAACTACTAAAGTAAAAAAATATTAAATCAACAGTTACAAATAAATAAGCTACTGCCATAAAATAACATTACATGAACTACCGTTATAATAATGTTGAATAAAATATTGTTATAATGTTACATAAAGTATAAAGTTAAACTAACTACTGTTACATTAAATAAATCAAAGCGAGACCAATGGTGCTTTTATTTTGAAGGACCCAGGCTTGTATTGGGCTGAAGTGTTGGTGCCGTAGGAGAGAGAAAGGGAAAGACGAAACCCCAAAGCAAGTCTCATGCCGGTGGCTAAAAAAACTAGACTATTTATACTCTAATCTAATAATAATTAATAGATGTTCGTGTTAAACTCATTTCACACATCACAGAAATGACAAGCCATGATGCATGGAATATATCCGTATACTAACCCACCCCTTGTTCTGTGTCTGACTTGTTTTAAGCAGGCCAGTCGGTAACAGCGTCTTATGCTGAATCCCCCACCTTCGGTATCACTTTCTAGCTGGGCACAAAGTGCTATCAGATGACATAAACGAAATAAACAATATATCATAATATCAAACAATAGACTTGTTTTTATGGTCAGAC
>NW_024612097.1:0-1178 GCF_008729295.1 Plectropomus leopardus
TATTATAGTTTATTTTAGATCTGTATATACACGACAATGCAAAACTCCACCTCCAGCAGCCATTATGGGAAAAATATCAGGTGTAATTATGATGTAATACTACGTTTGCACAGCATGTAAGGAAGCAGAAGGTCATAGTGTGATGATGGAAAAGACAGAGGCCTTAGCTCTCTGCTGCAAAAAGCGTGAATGCTTTTGCTATTGTTGTTCCTAATTTAGAGCTATTTAAACAGAATAATGTAAACAACGACTTCCTGCGCTCCAATTTTAAATGGTTAAAAAAAAAGTAGAAGTGAATGCTAGATATGCCACAAAATATGAGTCACCAAATTGCAAAACCGCTAACATGTAATTCAGCACATAATGGACCATTATGATAAAGATACAGACGTGTTGCTTTTATGTCATTTTCTCCATCCAGATTTCCTCCATCTCCGTCTCTCAGAGAGAAGGCCACAAAATGCTCCAGAGCGGCGACACCGCTGCTTCACAATGACCGAACCGGTCCTGTAACACAAAACGCTGACGTCTGCAAAGCAAGAGACACCTGCAGCATGTGTGTGATGGTTTACTGGATGGCCTTGAAATGATTAAAAAAAACTATTTTTGATGCACAGAAAAAGCTGTTTAACTCAGATAAATTTGGTGATTCACCTTTTTTAGTTAAATGATAAATATTCAAACCTTCGAAACCAAGCAAATTGGTTTGATTTCTTTCAAATAGAGGGGAAACATGCAAAAAATAACTTGGCAAAAGATCCCCTGAAAATTACAAGAAATTGAAAAAAAGTGACAAGAAAATGACCTGAAAATTAGTTAAATTATTAGAATTATTATTTTATATTCTATTTAGCTTTGGAAAAGGACAGACAAAAGTTTTAGTATATCATTTTGGGGAAAATATCAAGAATTGCAGATGTTACCAAAAAAAGACCCGGCTTTGTCACTAATGCTGCAATCTTCACCTCAGAATTCGAAGATTGTATCAAACTTTTTCGTCAAATCTGATTTATTCATTTATTCTTATTAGACGTGAGCAGTGTCGACCATGATCGGATGTATCGGATTAATAATGAAACCCCTGTTATGGAAATAACAACATTAACAGGAGTGCATTTCTTATGATCAAGCCGTTCACTTTCAGCCGTGGTGACAGTTGCAGTGCTCAGTCACAGTGC
>NW_024612098.1:0-1661 GCF_008729295.1 Plectropomus leopardus
CCCCCCCAAAAAAATTACATAATAAAAAATAAAAGTCTCAATTATGAAAATTTGCAGGTTTATTTTGAGAATAAATATGTGCAGAAATAGAAAAATAAATAAATAAAATAGTTTTGTTTATGTAAAATGTTTATTTCTGTATTATTTATTTTCATATTTATTATTGCATATTAATTAAGTCATTCTAGTCGTGTTACGTTTATTTATCATTTTAATAATTTCTCTTTTTATTTATTTCTTGGTTTTAGTTACCGTATGTAAATGAAGGGGCGTGTCTTCGTGTCACACTTAATAGCCATTGGTTTATTGACATGAGCGTTCAAGTAATAATAATTATAATAACTTTTTAAAAATGTATTTACTTATTATTTATCATTTTTTGTTGTCACAGTGGCAGCTCTATCTATAATAATAATTTGTTCTTTGTTTGATTGATTTAAATGTTTTTTAAGTGCAGTGAGTCTCCAGCAGGCGGCGCTTTCTGCCTTCTCCCCACAGCACAGAGTCTGCAATGCATCATGGGAGGTGAAGTCTGAATGAAACTGTGCAGTGTTAGTCTATCCTACGAAAACATGAACCGTGTTTTAATCTTCAGTCTTTTTATCGCCTGCACAACAGATTAATATTTATATTTTAAAAAATCGACTAAAACCGAGAATCTGAACATAAAATAGTGCAAAGTTAAAATAAGAGATAATAATATAATAATGAACTAAATGTAAACCGGAAGTTAATATTTAACCGAGACGTAAAAATATGTCAAAAACAGTCAGTTAACCCTTTAAGACCTGGAGCGACGTCACTTTGCTTGTGCTGCATTCAGAAGCTTTTCACCAGTATTTAACCCTTTTGAGACATTTGTAGATTTAGAGAATTATTTTTTAAAAGGCTATGGATTAAATGTCCAGAAAAAATATATCTTTATAATTATCATAAATTTATATTTGAAATTATTTCAGTATGATTACTTTAGTTCGATTTTTTATGCATTTTATAATTTCACTTTCATGTTGTTGTTTTTTTATTTGTTTTTTTTATTTAATTTTCTTTTGTGCCATTTACTTTTTTATTTATTTTTCTTACTCCCATTGTTGTGTTTGTTTGGGTTTTTTTCAGATGAATTTTATTTTACTAGTTTCTTGCTAATTTCTGGGTCATTTCCTCTTTAGTTGCTCATCACCTTCTGCCCATGTTTTTGAAGGAAATCAAGTCATTTTTCCCGGTTTTCAAAGGGTTAAAGTAAACATGTACTGAAGTCATGTGAGGAACTGAGAGAATTAAATATGAAATTCTCCTTTACGAGAGAGTAAAGTCCCCGCTCATCAGGTGAGACTTCACCGAGCGTACGAACCTCCGAAAAATCCCCGATTCTCCCAGAAGATTCAAAACTGGAACTGACTCGACAAAATTAAAAAAACAGGAAATCACAAACTGAAAAAAAACAAGTCTGCTCACGACAGTTTGATTCTAACAGCTGCTGAAGACACGAGAATGGAAATAAAAAACAGAACAGAAACAAGAGAAAGCCCCAAATAAAAGCCTCTGATCCTCAGCGCCATGTTTTCCCGAACACCTTGAAGTGCACAAACAGCTGATTGGACTCACCTGAGTGTCTGCAGGTCAGAGGTCAAAGGTCACAGACTGGAAACATGTTGATCCAC
>NW_024612099.1:0-1223 GCF_008729295.1 Plectropomus leopardus
ATTCCCCCTCTCCTCCACTTCAGCAGGTCGCCTCCTTTCCCACAGCCGAGGTCCAACACGCACACCTGCTGAGGCCCTGCCCCCCGCACCTGCTCCAGGATCTCACCTGTCAATCACAGCCAATCAGGTGTTGGACAGGTGTGTCTGCTCCTCAGAGGTGATCTGTGATCATTGATAACCGTCAGTGTGGACTGATGTGCCGATTGATAATTGATCAGTTACCGATCAGGACGCTCTTCAGCCAGTTGTTGAAGTTTCTCATGAAAAAGATTCGGCTTCGACTTCTCGCCGCCAGGCCGACTTCCTGCAGGCTGTTGTAGTGACTCGCCACCTTCACACTGTGATCAATCACCTGACAGATCAATCACATACATCAATAACTTCACACTGTGATCAATCACCTGACAGATCAATCACTCACATCAATAACTTCACACTGTGATCAATCACTCACATCAATAACTTCAAACTGTGATCAATCACCTGACAGATCAATCACAGATCTCTCTGTGATTGATCTTTAGTCAGTAAATCTACCGGCTTCTTGGTGGGAGATGTCTCCTCTTCGTCTTCCTCGTGTCTCCTCTTCATCCCTCTCTCCTCTCCTCCTCCTCTTCTCTCCTCTCCTCCCTCCTTCGCTGCAGACTGAAGCTCCATCAGTCACACTGAAACAAAAACAGACTCTGGTTGGATGTGTTAGTTGGATGTATCTGGTTGGATGTGTTAGTTGGATGTATCTGGTTGGATGTGGCGTTGTTACTCGGCAGCAGCTGTTGCTGTGATTTCGAAGCTCGGCGATCGTGATCATTAAAGGTTGAATGAAATTATTGATCGTCTGGGAATTTCACCGCCAATATCGTGATAACTGGAAACCGTAACATCCCTAGTGGACACTGTTTGAGGACAGCTGTGAGGACACTGTTTGAGGACAGCTGTGAGGACACTGTATGAGGACAGCTGAGCGGACACTGTTTGAGGACAGCTGAGAGGACAGCTGAGGGGACACTGTTTGAGGACAGCTGTGAGGACACTGTTTGAGGACAGCTGAGAGGACAGCTGAGGGGACACTGTTTGAGGACAGCTGTGAGGACACTGTTTGAGGACAGCTGAGAGGACAGCTGAGGGGACACTGTTTGAGGACAGCTGTGAGGACGTGTCTCTGGTTGATTGTAATAACTGTAAAGTTTTATGGTCTCAGAGTCTGAAGGTGAAACAGGTTTACA
>NW_024612100.1:0-4967 GCF_008729295.1 Plectropomus leopardus
GCTGAAATTACTTCTTTTATTGATTTAGATACATAAACAACAAACCTTTCATCGTCTGGCAGCTGGAGCCACTTCAGCACGGTGAAAACTCTCTCCTCAAACGGCACTTTACTAAAAAAAAAAATTACAAAAGAAAGAAAGGGATGGGAGATGAGACCATTTCTCACAAATTTGCTCAGTGCTTTGTTTTCCATGTTTTTTAAAGAAATCAAACCAGTGTGCTCAGGGTTCAAAGGTTTAAAAACTTGTGAAATGCACCTGAAAGCATCATAAGAAAAGAGATGTTGCACAGAACAGTCTCAACTAATTTGACTCCCTGGTAAAATTTTGCAATATTTATTTCTGGTTAACTGACAATAATAAATTATTATATCAGTATGTTTTGATCCCTGCAGTGCCTCACAGTCGGTGCCAGCTTTAAGAGATTTCTCACTAACAGACTAATTACTTCAGCTGGACTGAATTATTTTAACTGTCCTGATAATAAGTTCCCTAGAAGAAGCCTTGCAGGGTCTGGTGTTTCACTGGCTCATGGATTCGTCTCAAAAGTGCAGCCTGTCAACTGAGAATGTCGCCAGATTTAAGACAGACTCTGGAAATTAATGCACCAAGGAACAGAAAAACTGATTTTTTGTCTCTTTGTGGAATTTGTGCAGCTTTGTTTAATTTTTAAGAAGCCATACATATACTTTACTTTAACTTACTATTTAAACATGACCAAAAATTTGTAATTCATAAAAACTCATTAGAAAATTACCCGAAAATAAGACAAAAGAAAAGGTTAAAAAAAGGAACCAAAAAAGTGCTGAAAAATAAAGAAAATATGTATATATGTACATGCATATATACATATGCATATATAAGTGTGTGTGTGGGTATTTTCTTTTCTGTAACATGATTAAAAATATATGTTTAATACAAAATTATTTTAATTTTCCATTTTTAATAATAATAATAATAATCTACTTTGCATGTAGTATATTGAAAATAATTCACTAATTCAATTTGTTATTATTATTATTTTTATGATTAGTATTTATTTATTTATGTTTTGTTCCTTTTATTTATTTTTGCAATTTTTGGGTCATTTCCTACCAACTTGCTCAATGCCTTTTCCTCCATGTTTTCAAAAGAAACCAAACCGTTGAAGTGTTAAACAGCCTTTCAAAGGCGTCTGAACACAGCGCAAGAAAGCTGATGTCCATGTCGGTGTCAAAGGGTTAAAATATATATCATCTGGTTCCAGTTCCTGTGACTTTTATACTGGTCAAAAGAAAAGAAAAATCAAGTCTTTCCTCAGTGCTCATTATAAGTGAATATCACAGGGGAGGATGTCAGTGATGGGTTGCAAATGGCTGTTTTCTGGAAAAAAAGAAGCTGATAAACATGTCTTATTATAGTGATAACGCCACAGAGTGTGGACAGTAATGTGCTTAATTTAGGGTCTGAGCTGATAAAAGTTAAGGCCATCTGCACTCCCAACGAAACCAACGTCCAGCAACCCACACAGAGATAAAAATACCCTGACTGAGTTTCATGATCACCACAGTACACTGATTTATCAGCTGACATGTAATCACTTATTATTGCATTGATATGACTTCATGTCATATGATTGCACTTTTATTGATGCTGCCTCAGAGATTTCAACATGTCACTTGGATCAAAGACAAAACACATTTATGATTTAAATGTTATGTGCTTGAAATGTATCAACTGTATATTTCGTGAGTTAAATTATAGCTTTTGTGCTTTTGTGTATTTAGACACAGCAAAGCTTCATTAAATGAGTTCTTCTATATTTTTGTCGTTGTTGCTGATGTGGATGCGGAGGCTGACAACTATTGCAACATCTGCCACATTTACTGCATGTGGAAAGAAACGCCGTGTCACAATACGACAGTTTCCACAATGACCGGAACGATTTACAGCAGAGATACTTCTGCAAAATAGGATTTTAGGATGTTTTTAGGACTTCAGGATGCTTCTTTGATTTTAGGAGGTTTCTAGGATATTTGGGCATTTCTAAGATTTTATATTTTTAGGTTTTATGACATTTCTCGACTTTCACGATATTTCTCGAATTTCAGGATGTTTTAAGGATTTTAAGACATTTCTAGGATTTTGGACATTTATACAATTTCAAAATTTTTCTCCAATTTTAGGATGTTTTTAGATTTTTAGGACCTTTCTAAGATTTTCACTAGTTTTCAGGATATCAGGACATTTCAGGGATTTTTGGACATGGATTTCAGGACATTTCTCTGATTTTAGGACGTTTCTAGGATTTTAGGGAATTTCTCAGATTCCAGGATGTTCCTAAGATTTAAGGACATTTCTCTGGTTTCAGGATATATCTAGAATTTTGGGATGTTTCAAGGATTTAAAGACATTTCTAAAATTTTGGAAGTTTATGAGATTTAATATTTCTGCAATAAAAAAAAAAAGCTGAGAGTTTTGGACATTTCTTTAATTTTAGGATGCTTCTGGGATTTTAGAATGTTACTTGGATTTTAAAACATTTGCTGGATATCAGGGCATTTCAGAAATTTTAAGACATTTTAAGAATTTAAGGACATTTAAAGAATCTTAGGACATTTATGGTTTGAGGATGTTTCTATGATTTTAAGGGATTTCTAAGGTTTCAGGAGAAGGAATTCAGAATGATTCTTGGATTTTAGGACATATCTAGTTTTCTATGTTTAAAACTGTCATGCTTTAGCTGTATCACCTTGACATTACACTGCCTGTTTTTTTGGTACTTAGCTGAATCAGTAAATCTGAGCTCCCTGTAATCACCTAGCAGGATGTGATGCTTGCTTTTAAAAAGCCAGAAGTGTCAGTCTCACCCATTGTACGGTTTGTGGATGTCGGGAAAGCTCCCGTTGATTTTGACGTCTGATCCTGGCCAGAAGAAAGTCCCAGACTTCAGCCCGTGATGCTTCGCTGTGTGCCAGATCTGCACAGACAAACAGGACGGATCAACTCAAATACACTCAGCTAAATCTGACATCTGACATCTAATATAATAGTTTGACTTGTACATTCATAACACATTCATACTAAGTTACATCGTTGTTCCTGACTGCCTCATGAAATCAAATTGAGTTACTCTCAGTTGTTTTTCCTCAGAAATCTACTAAATTTACTGCTGTGCAACGCTCTGCATCATTAACAGGTTGGTAGCATTGCACTAAGTTCTTTGTTGCTCAGATGCAGTTACATAATTCATCATACAGAATATCTTTTAACAAAACTAAACATCTGCAAATTCATCATCCGACATGTAACTGAAGAGCAGAGTGACACAATATAACGCAGCAGTCCCATACATGTTTCTGGGACTTTAGGACATTTGTAGGATTTTAGGATGTTTCTGACATTTTAGGACATTTCTAGAATGTCATGACATTATAAGGATATTGAGACATTTATATGATTTTAGGACATTTCTGGGTTATTAGAATATTTCTATAGGATTAAGGGACATTTCTAGGATCTTAGGATGCTTCTCAGATTTTAGGACATTTCAAGGATTTTGGGATGTTTCTTGGATTTTAGGAAGCTTCTCGCATTTTAGAATGCTTCTAGGATTTCATTACATTTCAAGGATTTTTGGATCTTTCTAGGCTCCTATAAAATTTCTAGGATTTTGGCACATGTCTCTGATTTTAGGACATTTCTAGGATGTAGGACATTTCTAGGATTTTTAGAATATTTTTAGGGTTTTAGGACATTTCTAGGATTTTAGGACATTTGTACACATTATCAATGACACAGAATGTCTTTTAACAAAACCAAACATCGGTGAGTTCATCATCCAGCGTGTATGTGAAGTTCATGTTATCTCAATGAGGTAGACATGAAAACACTCACAGGCTGTCCCAGGTACCAGGCGGGGTTGTCTTTCTCTGGACTGGACAGACTGAAACTGGCGTCAAACACTGGGTCGTACATCGTGTTGTCGATCAGACCGTTGGACTCTGGATAGAGTCCCTGAAGAGGAAAGGAGAGTTTTTCACAGTTATTTGGATGTTCACCAGTTTCTCTGTGTAAAAGTGTAAGTATGAGATGAGTCATCGCTGATCTGTGATCGCTTGGAGTCACAATAATAATCTTGAGTCATGAGTTATAAATTTATGAATTCCTGGAAGGCAGCTATGACACACAGTTTTAGTTTGATTTTCAGTGACATGTGCGTGCCTATGCCTCATCAAACATGCTTTATGTAAATAAGAAAATACTCAAAAAAAATCAGACTTTTCTTTTTTTAAGCCTGGAGCCTGTTGTAAGAAAAACTCTGCATAATACATTTTGCTCATCACCCAGTGGGGTTTTATCTTTTTCCATTATATCTCGTAGACTATATTAAATGGGGCTGTAAGAGATAATCATCCATAGTCAGAGTGTCACATTAGGTTGATTTGGGTCACCATGCTCAGCCCATTTTATTGAGAGTAAGTCAGAGGTTAAAACGTTTCTTAAAGCATCTGGAAACCAATATCACCAAATACTTCCTTACTACAGAATTTAGGGTCTTATATGCATGATAAAAATATTCAATTCAGTTCAATGATTGACCATTACCCTCAATCCCAATGTAAAATATCTTTATTTTAATTTTTTCACAGTTTCCTGAAGCTAAGCTGATTTGGGCGTGATTATCACCAATCCATATCACGTAATATGGATAAAGCTAGAGCTTTGCATATAAACCATAACGTTATAAATTGCAGAATAACTTTTCCTCGATTGAAATATGAGACGTAGTCGATAGAATTTCAATAGAGCACATTCCAGCCATGTTTTGACAGAAAACACAAATCGCCAATGATAGTAACAATAGCGCCATAGCGAACCAAATGCAGTGAACGACTTTGACTGTAGAACAGCTGAGTGTTTGACAGCCACAGCAATGAAACAGCCACATTTGCAGAGATGGAAAGTGACTTCTTTAGACTTCTACA
>NW_024612101.1:0-1315 GCF_008729295.1 Plectropomus leopardus
AGATATATGGATATATAGATGCTGCTCACGCTCTGCAGTTAATCAGCTGCATGAGTATGAAAAGTGCAAAGAGAGGAAGCTGGAGCGAGACGGCGCCATGACGAAGGGAAATATACAACCAGAGTTTAGAAAAATGAAGCACAGTGATGAGATGTGCACTCAGATGACTGCAACAACCAGAAATCTGAATTCACAAATTCACAAACCATTTTAGATGAAACCATTTTGGTCGCAGTCAAGAGTTCTGCAAATAAGCCTTTCTGCTTTTAACGCTGATGAAAAAATCCTCCGCCATCATGTTTTCAATCAACTTTCTTGATGTGATAAGTAGAATTAGACTCCTGCTACGCTGCGCTGCGGTGGGCAAGTAATGTAATCGTATATGCCCGAACACCGAGAACCAACGTTAACTACGGCTCCCACAGAAAGCTGGTGGTGGCTCATCAGTTCGGGCACTAAACTGGAGGAACAACTGACTTCTGGAGAAGCCATGAGGCGGTGTAAATCAGCTCTACTGTATATGAAATCAACAATCAACAAAAGTGCATTGAATTCACTGATCTTTCTCCAAAAATGAGCAATGAGAATCATTTAAGATGTTGACTACAAAAGGACTCCTGCACACTGTCTAACCTGCAGTATCATTGTATTTGCAACTTTCGGTACTAGACCTTCTCCATGCAAACATTACTATCACATGAGAAAGCCATCTTAAACAGGGACCAATTCTATCCCCCATGTGCAGAAAACAAACAATTATCTATATTAGACACACTCCTTAGGTCACAAAAACACCATTTATACAAAAATAACACGTACAAAAAAGCTCATAAACACCAGGTATATACAGAATTTATTCTTTTTTTTACAGATTTTTTTCTCCTTTTTTCAGAAATTTTTGGCTTTTTCATGTGTTACAAATGTTTGCTCAAAGAAGGTCTAGTACCAAAATGTTGCAAATAAATGATATCACAGGTTAGACAGTGTGCAGGAGTCCTTTGGTAGCTTTTTTGGGTCCATCTGTCCCTCTCCTACACACCTGTCTCATCTGATAGATGTGCAAAGTGTTCTTTAGTTATAAGGTCAAAATTATTAAAATTCAGGGATCTTGTGGAATTGCAAACTGCACAAATAATGTTTAAAGCTAAAAATAATTCACTGCTAACAAAAGTCCAAAAAGCTTTCTGTGATCGAGAAGGCGGGTTATAATTTCAGGAGAAAATTTTATTTTGAAATTCACAGTTTTTGTATTTTAATGTGTGGTGTAAAATTATGGAATAGTTAAAATTAGGGCTGGGATGACGCGTCGACGTCA
>NW_024612102.1:0-4575 GCF_008729295.1 Plectropomus leopardus
TTTCAGTGTCCAAAATCATCAGCAGCAGATTTTAGGTTTTGGTGTCAGTCCCAGAAACTCTGTTTTCAGTACGCAGTGCTGCTTCATTCACAGCCACACAATTTGGCCATCTTTCTATGAAAATTTCTTTAAAGGCATTTTGGGAAATGTATTTAATTACTAACCATAGTAGGTGAGTCAAGCTGAAGGAAAACAGGTACACGACCAAAACCACCACTGTGCCCTGAACACAATGTAAATGGTAGCTCACAGTGTGAGAGAGGGTAGTCATAATGTGCTCAAATTATGTTTTTTTTAAGGAATGTGTCATTAATAATAATATGAAAAGAAAATACATTGGATTTTTATAGCGCCTTTCTTGAACTCATGGTCATTTTTCAAAAAAAAAAAATCTTTTCTGGGATTAATCTTAAGAACAGGCTTTCCCTGGATCCTTAAAAAGTCGGAAGACATTTAATCCATAAACCTAAAAATATAGCCTTAAATGCTATTAAATTATTAATTTTCTGAATCTTACATTGCATTGTAAAATCTCAAAATAAGTTGCCTCAGAGCAGAGGATCCACTGTCTGCTTGTGTGCTGTCTCTGTTCTGGATGACATGGAGAGTTGCAAATTAAACGAAAATTGGCGATTTAACAGATTTCATGGAATGGTTTAGATGGGTTAAACCGGTACAAGGCCATACATACCAGGTTTGATTTTTTATTTTTTATTTCAAACCCACCCCAATGGGAATCAAGTCATTGAAATCCCACGGCACTTATATTTGACTTGTCAGTGCCACAAGGCAAAAAAGTCATGTGTTATGTTACAAAAAACATTTGGCTAAACTGTACTTGCCACCAAGTAATTGTTTTATTTTTTTGGGACATTTTCCCTTTATTTATGGGACAGTTGATGAGGGGGGTGGTTGTGACACACAGCAAAGGGCCACAGGCTGGATTTGAACCTGGACTGCTGCAGAAGCCTCAGACATATGTGGCGTGCGCTCTACCTGGTGAGCTAGAGGCCACCCCCATTTATTGTTTGTGTGTGTTTTATTCTTTCCTTCAGTTTTGGTTATTGAAAAATTGGTCTTAAACTGGCATTTAAAAGTCTTTAATCTAACTCACCTAAAGCTGTAAAGAAGTATCTAACCTTCAACATTTGAATTTGCTGCAGTAAGTTATTTTTTATTTATGAATTTCTGATGTAGTAATCAGACTGTAGTCTTAAAAAGTGTCTTCATGTTTGTGTCTCCACAGCGTCATCACACAATAAAAGACGTCGCACCTTGCTGCCCATCACCCCCATGCCCCACTTCTCTGACATGGACACACCGGAGCTGAAGAACAAACTCAACAGGTCAGTCAGTTCAGCTCATCCCTGCGCTGACGTTAAAGACAGGGTGAAGAGAGGCCACTGGGTTTTGTCTGAATAAAGACAATTAACTGAGGAGCCTATCCGATTACCCCCCAGCGGTGTTACTGTCAACTTAGTCCATCTGTTTGTTTGCCTGTCCTCTCTTACTTTCTCCTCTGTGCAGGTTTGGTGTTCGGCCTTTACCGAAGCGCCAGATGATCCTCAAACTGAAGGAGATCCACCAGTACACCCACCAGCTGGTCAGCTCGGACTCTGAGGGTGAGGCGCCCTCGGTGGGCCACGCAGCTCAAACGAAGCGACCACCCACCGGTTCAGAGGTTCCTGGCAACAGGCCGGCTTCCTGCGCCCAGAGAGTGAAGTTTAAAGAGCCCAGAGCGCCCTCTGCCGTCTCCCCTCTGAAAGCCAACAGAGAGGAGGAGGCAGAGCTGCTGTCTGCCTCACAGGGCTCCAACACCTCCTCCACCGCTGCCAGTGAGGAGTCTGAAAGGTACAGTGTGTGTTCAGTCGTGGGTATATATCTTCAGAGGGCGCAATCAATATTTTGTACACTCAAGCTCAAAATGACGCCATCACTACAAACCCTGTCGAACAGCTGCACACGGTGCGTTCAGCTACCATGGTGGTCTACTTTAAAATACAGAACGGTAGAAAAATAGGAGTACATAAAAGAAACTTTATTGGCAAATATTTTAATAATCAAGTAAAAAAGTTGAGTGAGTTTCAAGCAAAATGTGACAAAATGTCAAACCTTCCAAATCCTCCTAACTTTTAATTTTATTTTTTTTAAGACACTGTTGTCACATAAATATGGTAATCATAACTTTTAAACAATTCTTCCATAGATACAGTTTGTGCATCTAATCACTCCCCTCTCTTGGCAGGTCCAACCCAGAGCTGTGCCCCTCCTCTGACTCAGACAGCGATTGCGGCATCTCTGCCTCCCAGTCAGCCAACAGACTTCAGGATCGCCTTCGCGCAGTGCGCTCCTTCATCCTGTCTGACTCCGGACTGTACAGTCAGATCCTCCAATACCAGCCTCTGGTCCTGTCCCAGCTCCAGGAGCGACTCAAAGCAGCAGGGATCCGCCTCGGTGCCGCCAAGCTGGCGGACTACTTGGACTCCCAGTGCATCACCTTCACCACAGCCAAGCCGGGCCACAGCGCACCCAGCCGCAGGCGGGGCAAAAAGACGGGCAAGGGAGCGAAGGCCGCGGGTGGAAGTGCAGCGGGCAGCAAAAGAGCCGTTACAGCAGCGATTTAAAACTTTATGAATGCGAGGAAGGTTTATTTAGAGAGAGAGTGGTGGCAGGTTTTTATTGAAGTGCTTTTGATGGAAAAGAACTTGAGGAAGAGGCCATGAGACTATTTGTGGTTGTGATAGACTTGAGGTTTTACTATTTGTACAAATATTTCTTCAGGACAGGTTTATAATGTAAGTATTTTGTTTAAAATGTTGCATTATGAACCCAGTGTGAAAATAAAAAAAATGTGAATGTTTCTCTAGTTGATGGCCACAAATGGTTTCTTTGATTCAAAAGTTATCTTAGCAAAGTCCCTCTCCTCTTGATGGGAAAATAGAATTCGTCATCTTATGTTGGAGATAGTATAAAAACAGTCTTTCGACCCAAACCAGGTACTATCATTTACCTATATAAGAATTATACTACATGTGTTTCAATCAGTCATGTTTCATAAAAAACTACGTACAGTAAGAAATTGTCTAATTACAAATTCCATCACACAAGAAATTTTTGAAAAACATTTTACTTTTTTGCTTTTCAATAGATTTATATCCAAAGATCAGCCAAGACGTACATACAGCCGAGAACACTTGAGAAAGGAGGCAGGGTTCTCACAACTTCTATCCGATTCGTCATTCACGTGGAGAGGCGGGTCCTTTGTAGCAGCACAATCAAGTCAACGCTGTCAGAGGGTTCGTATTGTGCGCCCAGTTTGTTTTTTTTTCTCTACAGCAGCTTGAAGCACAGGGCATCGAATCAGATTCCATATTACGAATGAACCCATTTTTCACTGCAGATCCTGGAGACTCGCTCGCCTCCTCTCCACCCTTGTGATGCCCTCACGGTGGAGCATCAACGCGGTACTTCCTGTCCTGGCTCAAAGCCTCGCCCAGTCATGACAGGTTTGCAATGTTGGCAAGGAAGCGCTGAGCCCACCATTCCTCCAGGTCGATGGGCACAAAGTCTGCACAGACAAGAGACAACAGCGAGGACAGAGATCAAAACATAATCCACATTCTATGATTGATTCAGTTTTTTCACGAATTATTCATTTTGTCACATGAATACCGAAGTCATATTAATTTAGGAAAAAAAACAAAGGGTGACAAAATGTCAACCAACTACGGAAGTGTGTTCCCATACTGAGTTACTGATCGAGTTATTTATTACATCTTGTCCAAAAAGACTGGACTTTTGTACACCGATCAGCCAAAACATTCCCAGCACTGACAGGTAAAAAGATCGATCATGCTATGAGAATTCAACGATCTGCTGTGAAACCTTTGGGTCCTGGCATTCATGTGGACACGCACCATCCACTTGAACAGACCAAGTCCTGTATAGTATGACATGCTATAGTATGACTTTGTCCCAGGATTTTGGAAGATATGCTATGGTATGACATTTTTGTGTGATTTTCTACAACATGCTATGGAATTACTTTTCGGTGCAGTTTTTGACAACATGCGATAATGTGACTTTTTGGTGCTATTTTGGACGACATGCTATGGTATGACATTTCGGTGATTATGTGGACCACATGCTGCTGTATGACATTTTGGACAACATGCATTAGTATGACTTTTAGGTGGCATTTTGGAGGACAGGCTGACTTTTTGGTGCTATTTTGGATGACATGCATTAGTATGACTTTTTGGTGCTATTTTGAACGACATGCCACTGTATGACTTTTCCGTGTCATTTTGGTCTACATGCAACAGTACAACTTCTTTCTGGTATTTTGGGAGACATTCTATAGTATGACTTTTCAGTGCGATTATGGACAACACGCTATAGCATGAGATTTTGGTGTGACTTTGGACAACATGTGATACGAATTCTCTGTGGTATTTTGGACGACATGCTATAGTATGAAAATTTGGTGATAATGTGGACCACATGCTGCTGTATGACATTTTGAACAACATGCATTAGTATGACTTTTAGGTGGCATTTTGGAGGACAGGCTGA
>NW_024612103.1:0-4730 GCF_008729295.1 Plectropomus leopardus
ATGTCTGAACGCAGCACAAAAAACAAAAATTGTCGGCCCAGGTTTTAAAAGGTTAATGGTTCCTTTAATGTATAGAGGATGAACCAGTTCAGTGCATTTCCAGTGAGCAGTCATCATGAAACGAAGACTATAAAACAAACATTTCACGTCAAAAGTTGCATTTAAAGGAATGGTTCAACTTTGAGGATACATGTTTATTCTTTTCCTTGCCCAAGTTTAATGCAGATGATTGACACTACTCTCATATCAGAGTAAAATATAAATCTACAGCAGCCTCGTAGCACAGCTCACCCTCAGCTTAGCATCAAAACTGGAAATGAAACAGTTTGCCTGACTCTTAATTTGGGGGCGTTAGAGGTGCTGGTAGTCTGACTTTTTTTTCAGCTTTCTTCTATACAAGATGTTTCCATTGTTTTTTGCTGAGCTAATTGGCTGCCGGCTGTAGCTGTGTATTTATTGTGCAGACTAGTTTCAGTATCCTGTTTATACAACCAAATTGGGAGAAAAAAAATTGGCATTGCAAACCATGAATACACTGTTTTCACATTACTATTTGACAGATACGTTAAAACTTTATTTTCTTAACAACCCTGTGGTTAACATTTAGCTGGTTAAGGGACAAAGAAACACTCAGTTATGGTTCAGAACATCATATTTGGGCCAGTAAGGGCGCACAATCACTGCTGGAAATGTAGTAATATCTTTAGAAAACAGTCACTTTTTTCGTGCCAAAAAAAGAAAAAAAGAAATATGCCATTTGTTGTACTATCCTGGCAGGAAACCGAGCGATATCTCAAAAACAAGTGCTCTACATAACCCTGTCCCAACTGGAAAATCAGCAATAAAAACACCCACATTTGGTGCATAACAAGCTGCTAGTAAAACAGCTACGAGTCACCAAAAAACAACTGGTATTGTTGTTTGTTGGTCTCAAATAGTGGTGATAGTGATTCTCACCATCCACCATCCCCTTCATCTCCAGATGACAAAGTTCGCTTATATACAGCGTCAATTCGATACGTTTGAAAAGTTGATAAATTGACATATGAAACAGAATGGCTGGGCTGGTGTTTAAGTTTTACAAATATAGATGACATTACTTTATGTTACAGCTACACTCACTCTTACACGGCAATCGAATATCATCTATTGTGTGTTATCTTTATCTTACATCTGTTGCAAAAGGGATTATTACAAGACTTTCCTTACTACAAAGTCTACACCACTGAAAGCGAAGAACAACTTGCATTTTTCTTGACAAGCAACCTCTTGTTGTTGTGCAAGGATCGACTCTCCTCTCTAAATGACTAAAGTGGGATTAACCTGAAAACGTGTTCATTGTCCAAAGCGTGTTATCAGTTCGTGTCTTCGTCACATCAGTTGCTCTTAAGTAACGTAAGTATAGTAACTTAAGTATTGCTGTAGATGGGATTAGTGGAGTTTGTTGAAAGCCTGGCGTCTTTTTCACACTCCAATAAGTGTCAATAATTTGATGACCTGGGACTGAGGACAGACTGTGCAGAGGAATTTGATCCATTGTTATTAATTCTTGCAACTTTCACCAAATACTGTTAAGTGCCTTAATTTGAGCAAACTTTTACTGGGGAAAAAGTGACAGATCAAAAATAAGTAAGTGATTAGTTTTGGAATAGTTATTATTTTTGGTTTTTATTGTTGTTTAGGTTCTGCACAACAATGTATATCAGCATCAACAGCATTTAAAGTGATCCAGCCATTAGACAAGTTACTGAATGCAAAACTTGACTTTCTCTTGACTGGATGATCTCTTGTTTTTGTTTTTTTTTTTTTATTTACAGTAGTACACTTTGGCAGATGTTTGCAACTCACAACCTGAGGTAGAAAACGCATCTTGGGAGAAAGCAAGTACACAAAAAAGGTAAATAACACCATCAAAACATAAGTGCACTGGTGAGAGTATGCAAGGGGGGTGTCTTAAAATGTAATAATATCCCACTCGCTGTATAGTACCGACAGTATTACTGACCTGTAAAGTTTACATTTCTGATATTACAGTATTTGTAATATTACTCACTTATCGTATTTTTTATTTTGCTTTATAACAGTTTGTACTGTACTGTGTGTTATTTGTATTTTACACTGTGACAATATACAAATTAATGTATGCTTCCTTTGGGTATATATTTGGCAACATTTTTTTTTTTTTTACAGAGATTTTGTTTCCCGATCAGCATTTTACTCAAAGAAATGAAAGTTCATATACAGAGGAGTATCCATTAAATATGTACTGTTTAACATGTATTATGCTGTATGATATGACTCTGCTTTCTGTCGAGTCACGAGAGAGCAGATCACACTGCTCGTGTGAGCCATCCAGCCGCAGATGGAGAGAGGGGGGAGTGGCATGAGTGACTGGCAGCAAAATTCGAGCAAAGATTGAGAGAAAAGAAAAAGAGCTTGATTTTTAAATGTATAAAGAAAGTGGAACTCTTGAGAAACACAACAGCTGGAGCGCTTTGAGAAAAAAACATGATATAGAGCGCCTGGCTCGCCTTTCTTCATGGTCATTTACAGTATTATTGGCAAACACTACATGAGTGCGTTAGTTGTGTGGGTGGCTGCTCGCGGGGTGACTTGAGGTAATTACACAGGGCTCAGGTCCAGCCCCCTTCACCTTCTCATCCACTAATTGGGCTGTTTGCTGTCTGCGAAGGTCAGTGTTTGGACCAGAGAGAGTATAGTGCTCGCTGAAGAAAAAAACCTGAAGAATTTCATAAACAAACCTATTTGAAAAGTAGCTCGAAAAGCCTGGAGGTAAGACACAATATGTGGGATATAACTAATTGCTTGAATCTTTTCAGCTTTTCCTTTCTTGCCGCGGTTTCTTTTATGAGTAGGTGCACCACTCAGTGGGACAATTTCCAGACATCACTGCAACTCAAAGTGAGCTTCAAATAGCTCCCGCTGTTGGAAACAATCTATCCGGCCAGCGCTTTTTAGACTAAATCATTGTCTCACAATGACTTCTAAAGACACAGGTGCTCTCAAAAAAGGTCTTTTTAAAGTCCTTTCAAACCAATCTCAACAGTCCAACGTAGAGGCTATTGGATTTGCCGATAAAGGCTCTGTTATAATTCCCTTTTCAAAAAGTACCTTAATGTCAAAAGTCATTCAGCTCCTGGTGTCATTTAACCTTCTGAATTTCTGTCATTACCCATGGTGAATATCACGGGTAATTTAACCTAACAGCCCTTTTCTTTGTGTAATTATACCCATTACAGCAATGTGAAGGATTTCGCTCTGTCAACTGTCTCTGTCCTCTGCACAGGTTATAGATTCAGCTCTTCTTTTCAAACCCAGTGCCAAACTCATCACAAAGCGCCACAATGCTCACTGGAGGGTCTTTGAGAGAGGGCTCTCATTTGGCAGACAGGGAGTTGATTGAAAAGATGCCTGAAAGGATTTTGAGACCCATTTGAAAAAAAAAAATCATTAGCAACATGTATGCCTCAAGCTTTGGCTGATCAAATCATTCATGTGCAATCTGGTAATGTGAGCATAATTATAGAGCATGGAGATTAAGATTTGGATGTGATAGAGTATCACAATAGCATTTTAGTATATGCTTCTCATACTCATAATCCAACAAAACTCGTGCAATTTTTGAAGGCCAACCCGAAAGTTAACATCACCCTGGTTCACTTGAAGCCTATAGTTTTATTTTTTAAATTGTTCTCATTAATCCACATTAATGGAAAGGCTGTGATTACGCAATCAGTGTGCTGACGGGACTAAGGAAGCAGTAAAAAGACCAAAAATATGTGAGGAGACAGGTGGATGGAAAAACAGGACTTTCCCCTGGGAGACCTGTGTTTTTGTCCCATGTGAAACCAAGAGAACTTTATTCAACATTAGTTTAAGGTATTTCATAACCATGTTTCTTTTCCCAAATAATCTAGGTAACTTTGTTGTTAAGTATGTAATGGGACGATGACTGACACAGGACTGTCCCCCTGGGAGACCTGCGTTTGTGTCCTGTGTGAAACCAGGAGAACTTCGAGTTATTTTAAGGTATGTTGTCACCATGTTTCTTTTCCTAAACCAAATCTTTACAACTTTACTTGCCTAAATCTGATCTATGTAGGCTAACTTAACATTAAATATGTAACTTTACACTAAGCAGATAACATGACATCAAACTACACATGACTTTCTCACAGAAGATTAGTGTTTGTGTCCCATTGAAACTAAGTAAACCAAACCTACGTAACTCTACAATAAGTACATAACTTCACATTAACTATGTAGTGCGACAAGGCCATTTGTGCAGCGCAAATCCATTAGCTATCATACAAGCCGTTGTTTGCGCATTTTCATAAAATATGATGTAAACCATTTAATGAAGATATTTTGATGTACTACATCACGGTTGGATTACTTTAACAACGAAGCTGTAAAGGCCACAACATCATTCTATCCTGTTGCTAAACCAGAATAATTGTGCTGTTAATTAAGATCTATCTGAGGATACGATGTGATGTTTTACATGTTCATGACTGTTTATAGTGTTTTAATGGCTATATGCTGCTTGTGTAATTTGTCTCAACTTCTTGAGCCAAGCTGTCTGAGAACGCAAATTGAATTGAAGTGTAAACTGACGATAGAGTCGTATCGTATCGTATCGTATCGTATCGTATCGTATCTTATCGTATCGTATCGTATCGTATCGTATCGTATCGTATCGTATCGTA
>NW_024612104.1:0-1928 GCF_008729295.1 Plectropomus leopardus
ATCATTGCCGCCTCCTCTTATGACACTAATCAGAAACCTCATTCAGTAATGTCAACATCGCTAAAAAGCCGCACTTCACAGAGTGCACTGAGCAGGACTTCATTCATTCTCTCTAGCCCCACCAAGTGTTTTCAACACCATATAGCAGTACACAACATCTTATTTTAGCCCCATGATGTCTCTCAAACACTGAAGGCCTTGTGCCCTTTTTAACGACACTTGCACAAAATGAATAAGGCACTTGTCAGATATTTAATTCTTCCGGCTGCTAAGGCCTTTTTACTTCATGTCCATAGCAGTGTAAGGTTTTTATAATTGTGTTTTTAGCCCTTTTCCTTCAGTGCTTTCAATGTGATGGTCAATCCTCCAGCATCACAGAGCTGAAACTCCTCCTCTGCTGCATCATCAAGTGGCTGCTGAAGAGCAGCAGCGTGAACTGAAGCTGCTTCATCCTCATATTCCTCCTCCACCTCGGCTTCCTCAAAATCATCTGGATATTCGACTACCTCTGAGATATCAGGAGCCTCTGGAAAAACTGTAACAGAGAAAGAAAGGCCTTAACTTTGATAACTCCTGTATATTGACATCATAAAAATGTCTTGTTAAGAACCTTAATTTCTTTCTATATAGTTGAATTGTGGCCACTCTGAAATGATAAATATCAGATGAGAACAATATTAGACAATGCTATTAAGATCTGGCTTAAAAGCAGAAGTGACTTTCTCAGTAAAACATTTTGAGGCATCCAATATTTTGAGTTCCCTCCAATGAAAATCAATCATTCAAAATCAAAATCATTTTTGACCTTGTTAAAATGTCTATTTGGTGTTTGGAAAAACTCAGGGGCACCAAATTATGGGCTATAAGCAGTCACTCACTCAGCTTTATCTACATTTAGAGACAAATCCTAGTGCAGGGGCAGACTAAAGTTTGTTTATAATGCATTTGGTCTGTCATCTGATTTATTCAGTCAATTTTGATATAGTTATGGCACTTATTTCTTATAAATGAAAAAAAAATAAAACAAAACCAAACTTTTCATCTCAGGCTTTTCTAGGGCCACCCTCCTATTGTCGTCCTTGGTAATCAGTCACTCTGTGCATACTAAATAAGATAAAGGTGTAGAGTTACATCTAAGCTATTTTTTTAGGTATGGAGGACATTTTTGTAATTGATTTTGATTAACAGAGATGAGTTTTAGGGCTTTGATTAATGCCAGAAGGGGAACTTTAAATTCTGAGGCCTCTGTTTCAGAGTATCACAACTAACTGTTTATCATCGGCACTGACCTGAAATAACCTTTGAGACTGAGTTGTATATTGACTAAAACATTCAAGAAATATTATAAAAAGAACAGTGTGTTGATCTAATGTAGTTAATCCTCTGAAACCTGGACTGACATCACTTTTCTTATACTTAAGTATTTAAACCTTTGAACCCTGAGCAAATTGGTGTGATTATTATATTTTTTTCTTAAAAAAAACACGTTGGAAAATGCAATGAGCAGCTTGGCAAAAGAATGTCCTGCAGATTGCAAAAGATTAGTAGATTTAGAAAAAAAAAGTTTTTTAAAAGCTAGGGAAAAAAATTAAGGAAACAAATACTAATGATCATAATTATATATTATAAACTGTTTTACAAAATTAATATAATTTTTAAGCAGTTTTTTCCCAGTCATTTCTGCTTTTTATTGTTTTTGTTGTTTTTTCCTCACCTAATTTTCAAGCAATTATCTTTTACTTTTTACTGATTTATTGCTCATTTCTGGGCCATTTCTTCCTACAGTGTTTCACTTCTACATTACCGATAGTCTCAGCAGAATTGCTTCTCATTGGTGACTCTGAGTGCTCACTGCGCTCCTCAGCAGAGGACAAACTTGCATCTTCGTCAAAGTCCTCAGGATAGAGGCAGTCACACTGGTTTTGTCC
>NW_024612105.1:0-1080 GCF_008729295.1 Plectropomus leopardus
CTTTAACTGAAGGGCTTTTTCATCATGTTTTTTTTTTTTTCCTCCTTAAGCTATTCAGCACAGCCAGCCGGTTGTGGAATAAGTGGCTTTTCAGCGGCTCTCTTCACTGCGAGTGGGCTGTGTATGCTTTTCACAGAGCCGCGTGTTGTTGCAGGGGGAAGTGAGCCCTTGTTGAGAGGCAGCTCTTGTTCAGAGAGCAGATTAAAAGTACTATCATCAGACCTGTAGAGAGACAGAGCCAGAGCGCCGGCTCACACGCAGGAAGATATTGTCTGTTACAATTTGCAGCAAAGCTAGAAAGAGGCTGTGTACACTGCTTGTTTTTTCGGATTCCTTCTCCTGAGCTGAATTCCAACCAATTGTCAGTCGAGCTGTTTGTTCCGAGACGACACAGAGGCGAGCGGGGGACACTCAGCTTTGCCTGGGGACCGCTTCTGCAACATGACCGGGGGCCAAAGTTCAGTTAATAAACATATATCAGTAAGATTTATCAGATGAATTATAAACATTAAAATGCCCTTAAATTAACTTTCTTTGATTTTTTCTTTTTTTTCAAATGCGCTAACTCATTAACCCTTTGAAACCTGGATTGATAGCACTTCTCTTGTGGCTTTCACAACACGGGAACCTTTGAACTCTGAGCAAATTAATGTGATTTATTTCAAAAACACTGATAAAAGGTAATGAGAAACCTGGTAAGAAATATTACACAAATTGCAGTAAATTATGAGATTTAGAAAGTTATATTTAAAAAGAAAAGGTAAAATGTCTTCTGGAAAAGGAAAAAAAGATAGGGAAAAACTATATGCATAATTATAATAATTATATTTTTGAAATTATGTACAAATGTTTTGTATTTTTTAAAAACACTTACAGGTCATTTCCTTGTTTTTTGTGTGTAATTCTTAAATTAAGCCAAATTGCTCAGATTTCAAAGGGTTAAAATAATTGCTTCTATTGGTAACACATAAATGAATTAAGTTTTCTGAACTCAACTCCAAGCAGTTGTGTTAATTGAACTTGATAACTTGAGTTAATTCATTTATGTGTTATTGATTGAAGTTATTATTTACGATGGTT
>NW_024612106.1:0-3183 GCF_008729295.1 Plectropomus leopardus
TTAACTGGTAATCTGTGTTTTACAGTCTGATATAAAGTCTCTCCAAAATAAAATTAATGCAAGAGCTTGTTCCACACAAGTAAAAGGAATGTAGAGCAATCTACATTTAGCAATCCAACAGCAAAATAAACAAAACAATATAAAATTCAAGACACTTTTAGGAGGAGTAACAAAACAGTTAGTCTTTGTTTCAGTAACAAACCTCAAATCTCAAATCAGTCCAACAAAACATTTTACAGTAAAATTAATGCAATTTGAATAACACTATAACTTTTCTCTAACAGAAATAATTATAACTAGTCCATTCTTTCTGCATCAAAATAGTCCAGCTTTAACTGGGCCTTAAGGTAAACCACTGCCTGCTGATATGAGTGCTGTATTTTCATATTTATAAGCACATATTCCACTCATTTATGAAGTTATACAAGCTCCTGCACAGCTGACAACCCCATCCTTTAAATGTTTCAAAATAAAATGCATTGTATCAGCAACTAATGGCATTCTGTCCACAGAGACACAGTCAGAGGGCTTTTGTTTTGAAAGGGAAGCAAAGAAGTTGAGGTAAAACAAATATCTTTGTATTGCCTCATCTCTGTGACAGAGAGAGACTTTAAACTGCAATATAAAGTTGTATAGAGTCAACAAATGTGAGCGTCACACGTAAAAAACACGGCAAGCCACCGTTTCTCGAGATGTGCTGCAGCTGACATGGAGCGGCGACACGCCTGACAGGCGCTGCTCAGGCGCTGCTCAGGCGAGCAGTGTGCATGCTTAAACGTGATAACATGAGGGCTGAAACAAAAACAACACGATTGACGCTGCTCACGCTCTCATGGTGTGCGCTGTGTGAAACGTTGTGGCGCCTTGATGCACATTACGTATGTATTTATGTAATCAATTACATCGACACATCGTCCCAACACCAGTGCTGACCAACTTGCGTACAAAAGAGAAGTGGCTGACTCAAGTGATAAGTCTGTAGATTTTATTTATTTGTCCAATTCCATTTTTTTTTTTTTTTTTTGTATTTTTCCAACTGGATTCTGCTTTGTTTATGCATCAAAGTTTGTTCACAAGTGACAGAGTTATCTATTGTGCACCTTGCGTGACAGTGTATGCATGTGTTCTTTGTTTGGTGTCTCAGACAGAATGAAGTGTGTGTGTGTGCGTGTGTGTGTGTGTGTGTGTGTGTGTGTGTGTGTGCATATTGATGTTGACGTGTATGTGTGTGTGTGTGTGTGTGTGTGTGCGTATTGATGTTGACGTGTGTGTGTGTGTGTGTGTGTGTGTTCGTGCGCAGGTCAGTGGATAGAGTTAAACCGGTCATTGTTCCAACCAGTGTGTCCCAGGAGACCTGAGGGAGCGGGAATAAATAGGTGCTTTTGACTATTCACCCTTATTTTACCACGCTCCCTGGCTCCTGAATATATGTGTGTTTGTTTGTAAGCCTCTGTGTGTGTGTGTGTGTGTGTGTGTGTGTGTGTGTGTGTGTGTGTGTGCACGCGCATATGCATGTGTGTGCCCTGAGGCAAATTAGGAGATAGATAATTATCCTCATTGAAACTTGATGTTGAATGAAGGTCTTATTGTAGTGAGAGAGAAACTGAAGGACAAGAGTTGAATATTTTAGAAATGTACACATCATCATGCAATCCTGTCTCCTAAAATGATGTTGGTAACCCAGCCAGTTAAAGTTTTCATTCTTAAAGTTAAATAAAAAGTAAGGCTATTTAGTATTTAATCCATGAGAATACACAGACACAGAGGATGTATTTAAAAATGTGAGCGTAGTGTGAATGTTTAGACCGTCATCAGTACTTTCCGCCTGTGTAATGCAACCTTCCTCTTCCACAGTAAAAGTATTCTTCAGTGCAGGAAACATTCCAAGATTAAATTTAATTTCCCAGTTTGAGTTTTGAATTAAATTTCATTTCATGCAGGATTTCCCCGTCAGAAATTTTTTAACCCAAGAAAAGTTGTTGGTATTGTACGTTTCTACAAACCGTGTTTGAGAGTGTAAAGTATGGATTCACAGCAATAACTCGCTAAAAACAACACATTTCCACCTTGTCACATATCGCCACATGGTTTGTACTGTTTATGTCTACAAATTATGCACTAGGTATCCACGTGCGTCTGTTGTTGACATTTCAAGATGACGTGGAAATTTACACCTGGTACATGCCTTTTTTTTAAAAAAAATACACTTCATTTTTCACAAGAAATGGACTGTTTGTGCTCATATGATGCATACAGTCTCTTTAAAAATAAATTTACAATGTCGGCAAAACACCTCTTATTTGTGTTTATTTCCTTGTGCATCAAAAGCATGTGGTGAAAGTCTGGGGTTTGCTGGACTCTATGCATCTCCCACAGCCTGTAGGGACTTTCCAGCTGACACCGTTCGATGGCGTATCATATCGACACGTTTTCATCCCTACTTGTCACATGTTGACACTTTGCAGTGGACTTCCATGTCTACATATTATGTTTTAGGAATCCTTTTGCATCTGCTGTTAGGGTTCAAGGATGCCGCTACCGTAATGTCAGCACAAGCACAGGGTGGAATAACGCTGTGCATGGATATGTTTAATAAAAATAAGCACATGGGAACCAACAACGTCAACAAACGCAAATGCTGGCATGGATGGTTAGGATTAGGGAAAGGAGGTACATGATAAAGTGTAGAGAAAAAATGTCACATTTAGACAGGAAACAACCACCAGACTCCTGCATTAAAGTCCGGGATTTGATGGAACCCTCCACCACTCCTCCTACAGGCACCCTCATGTTTCTTATATTATGTCGTTACCGGCAGCATTCAACCCGACACCATCCTGGTGCAGGTGGCTTTTGACATTAGGATCTCATGTCAAAAGTACTTTAAAAGAGGCAGTATTTGATGACTTCAGAATAAGAAAGGCCTGAAATAGTATTGAAGTGTATGATTGTGTGTGATTTATCCTGGCTTCAAACATAAGTAAAAGGAAAAGACCAAGGAAAATTCAAGTAGCATGGAAAATTCAAGTAGATAATTTTTATAATGGGAAATGTCATAAGCTTATGCTAATTTAGTTAGCGTGTTGTATTTGTGTGGAAAATTTGTCCAGAAAAAGACAGTTGGTTTGTCTGTTTATCTTTTGAGTTATATGGAGCTGAATTTGTACTTCTGTGTAATATTGT
>NW_024612107.1:0-2285 GCF_008729295.1 Plectropomus leopardus
AAAAAAGAAAAAAAACAACATCGTTGTTAGAGAGAGGGAAGCAGTCTCTCCCATCCCCTTTTTCCACTCCTGCTCCCTCTCCCCATGCCTCTCTCAGCAGGTAGACAGGGTGGAGGTCTCGCTCTGTGACATCACAGCTCTCTGCTTGTCTCATGGCAACTCAGGTTTCAGCACTACAGATTAGATTAGGCTCATATTGGTTGCCTGACTCACTGTCCTTGAGTTATGTTGTGCTGTGAAGGAGAAGCTGCATGGATATGTGGTCAAGGAGGGGTGGATCTAAATTGGATATTTGCTCAGATGGAGATAAATCTAAAATGAACCTGCATAGATTCTCTGCTCTCCCCCTCTTGCCACTATTCCTCACTTGCTTTGTAGCCCAGAGCAGTTTAAATGAGCAATATAGAGGAAATCTTGAACTTTAAATAAACTCATTAAATATTACAAATGTTTGAGATAGTTTAATGGATAGACAGAAAGTGTTTGATAAGTTTAGGAAATAGCCAGCACATTTGAGTTTACTTTCACTTTAGCCGATATAAAGCTTTATTCTACCTCCCTACCATCCACTGACTGGTAAAACCAGTGACAGTGAGAGGTCAAAGCACCAGTCTAAATGCTTGACAAGAGCAAAGCATTAAAGTTGTGAGAAACTCGGCTAAGTGATGAAGAAACTCATTTTAAGTTACTGTTGTGCTTTCATGTGTTAATTTATCAGGCAACTTTGTTATGGATAGGAAATCAAAGTGTGGATTTAAAAAAAACAAAAACAAAAACAAAAAAAAACACTGTTTCATTCCAGTCTGTGCGCTGAGGCCTGGCACAATTTTCCAAGCTAATGTCCCAACTGATTGCACTGGTGAGTCGAGTAAACTTTCAGTATAAAGCTAAATTTCTCTGTGTTCAACTCTATTAACTTATGCTAAAAACATCAGTTTTAAAAGCTTTCTGGCTGCAATGCTAACTTTCTCCAGGTTCAACTCCACTGACTTTCACCTTGTTGGTGAAAACATTTTTATATCACATATGGTACAGCATCATCAATTCATAATCAATCCAGTCAATACAGTATCAATCAGTGGTATAATCCAACACGTTCTTATCCCAGCTCGTCACACTCTGTCAGTGACTTTCTGAGTTTTAGATTTTAGGTATCCTCCTGCGTCAGCTGTTTATGCTCGGGGATGCTGTTACCGTGATGTCAACATATGTACATGCTGGGATAATGCAGCACGGTCCTTGTGTTTACACAACAGTACACAAAGTACACAAAGTCGCGGCTTAAGATAAGGTGTAAAAACCTCGCATCCACAAGTTTAAATGAACTCCAGACGCCCACACGAAGGTTGATTATTTGTGGAACCCATCTACCTCCCCACCAACCCGCCCTTTAAGCCGATTAGTGCACTCGTGCTCCTTATATTATATTGTTACCAACAGCGTTATTACCTGATGCTGTCCTTCAGCGTTTCATGCGCATGAGACAGGTTCTGTCCAGGAGCATTCTCAAGTGACACTGCCTGTGTGCGACCATAAATAAAATAAATAAAAATGCCACTTATTTTGTCTGAGCACATTCTCATCTGACACCGTCCAGCTGCATTCTGGTTGGATGCAGACGGTAGCTTTTGGCATCACACTCGTATGCCAAAAGAACTGACAGAGCGGATGTAGTCCACAAATTCGGAGTGAGAGCAGACTTCATATCACATTATCACAATGTAGCATTCTTAGGGGGAAAAAAAGTTATATTCTACACATTTGTGAATTCAGGTACATTTTTGTGACCCTAAGAATATTATATAGGGTTATTGCATATCAGTGTTCTTCAAGGGCTTTAGTAGCATGCCACAGACACTCACACCTTGGTGCAAAGAGGTCAACCAACACTTTGATCGATGAGCAAATATATAAAAAGCTGATGCCATTCCCATTAGTCTCAGCTTCACTTACAGATACTGTTAATTATCGCATGTTGGCATGCTAGCACTAACTGAAGATGGTTAACATTCATATGATATCAATGTCATTGTGGCATCATTTGTATTTAGCTTAAAGCTGTGCATAAATACTGTCTTGCAGAGCATGGCTATAGGCTTTCATTCTTGTTTTAGCATAGATTGTCAATGTTACCTCTACTACAGTACAATATTCCCATCACCATTTATGCTTTGACTATTTTTTTCACATCTGATATCTAATTAGCTTTTATTTCTATCAAAAGGCTATCTCCACCACCATGATTATATTATGCCTCATTAGTGACTCCTAAATTAACCTCTGTG
>NW_024612108.1:0-3622 GCF_008729295.1 Plectropomus leopardus
TTCAGGCTGCTGGCTCCTGCTTAGATGAAGTTAACCTCATACATCATCTGAGGCTGTTGTTAACAAGATAAGACATTCAGTAGATCCAGATATGATTACAATGCTTCATATTTCATCTGAATCTCCTCTAATGTGTAGTTTGTCCCTGCTGTCCTACCATAGCTGCATCCAGGACAGTAAAGTGCTGACGGGGGCTTTATCATACAGATGAATATCACAATACTGTACCATAGTACACTACACACAAGAAGAAGATGAGACTGCCTGTGTGTGCTTCTGTGCATGCGTCTTTGTTTTTGTCCTTGAGATTGGAGCCTCATTTGGCAATTATGAAAAAAGGTTAAGCAGTAAAACAGCAGCAGCTGTTATTTTACAACACTTGCAGTCCACTTACACAGTGTTTGACTTTGTGTGAGTAAGGCGAAAGAAAACAGATTTGAAGGCCAAAAAGATGTGGCAACACTTTACTTTAACTGTCCCTATTTCGCATTTATAAGCAGTATATAAACATTTCAAGAAGCTCTGTGCAAACTTCAGAGTGTGTGGGTTGTCTGGACATAATTGTCAACATGTAGGTGGCTGAGCCAGCAGCTAATAGTCAGTGGTGCTTCTACCACAAACAGCTTTAACCATAAACTGTATATAAAGATGGACAACATGACAGTTCCCCCAAAGAACTTTTCAATCTTAATCGCCCCCTGGTGTCTGTCTGCAGTAAAGGTCATAAAGGCTGCCCCTCCATGTTAGTAATGGGACATAGGCCAAACTAAAAACTCCAAGTACATACCAAATACATTTTTCCAAAAGATGGTTTCTGTCACTGAAGGTAGTGCTGATCACTCTGATGTTTTTTTTAAGTGTTTTTATACGCTCAGTTTTAATGAGTTATTTAATTAAACAAAAAGGGGATCTGATTGACAGCAGTGTGTGCCAATCCGTGCGCTCACATTTAATGGGGCTGCTCACAATTGATCAGGGGTGTTTTGACGGTAACTCCCCCACCACGGGTGTCACTACTGCGCAGACTCCGCCTCACAATGACATCACCATTACAAGGTGGCAATGCCCGTGTCCGGGATATTTTGACCTCACTTAAGCATAGCGGGGGCAAATGGGTGTGCATTGTCCATCTTTATCTTATTGCAACACTGCTGACAGAACTAACAGTATTAACCAGGAGGGAATCGGAGGGTGGGTGCTACACTTCTGTTATGACCACCCTGATATCAGCGGTAACTGCCATTTGAGTGCAGTGCAAAGCAATGAGCTAGCCAGTGGGACACACACATGCACTAACTTGCACATGCAGCAGGATCGGCTTACCAAAACAAACCACAGAGGAGCTCATATTAAAACACACACAAAGAGGGAGCTTTGGCTTTGTCTGTCTTTGGCTTTGTGCTCACTACTCCACTATATCTTTACATAGTAAATACTGGGATGCTGTTATATCAATGCTCTGAATGTTGCACACAGAACCTTTAATGAACAGCTTATAACATTCAATCATGTTGCTGTAAGTAGACGTATGAGTTTATAAATGTTTTTGTCAAGACCTAACTCCGGTGTGCACCTCATGAAGGTGTTGTGGAGGCTGGTGTATAAATAGATAATGAATGACAACACAGTTAAAGAAAGTACAGTAAAATGAAAGATGTATTCCTACAAGAAGTTCTAATTGCTAAGAGTGCTCTTATGTCTGCATACAACTGCATTATAGTGTGTTCAAGCAGGTTATCTTTGCAGACTGCTTATACATGCTAATTACGGGAACCTGAAGCAACGAGGTTTCAGCTAACAGTGGCTGTCAGAGACTTGCAGTTACACTGGTGGTGCAAGCAGATGGACTGATTAAAATTTAAGCACTCTGGTTCAGCCAAACACATGCAAACCAGACATGACTGAAAAATGTCCTTGTAGACAAGGTGTTAGACCATTCTTATGCTAACAGAACACAGTTCTCTTCTGAAAAAGGCCAAAAAGCAGATACATGTCTACAGTCCATCCTACAGTGGAGGGGCAATGTAATGATGATTGCATGCATTTGCTGTCCTGCAGTAAGTCATTATTTAAAAACTGAATGAATTGACTGTGACTCATATCAAATAGAGACCACTGAGAATTAACATCCAACTCTACAGCTTTATAGAAAATGTAAGTTTATTTTAGCGCACTGTTTCACCTTTATAGCCAAAACAATGTATGGTTGAGTGTCATGGTTCCCACCAGCCATCATGCACAGTACACTGTAATAATATAACTGACTGTTTCCTGAAAATGAGCTCAGACAAACTGAACTCATGCTACCTGTCCTTGCTAAACACAGGGCTGCCAAGTTGCATACACTGCATGTGAGATCTGTGCAATTGACAGTTTTCACACGCTTTCATGCTATACGTCCATTTTTTTATGCAATTAAAAAACTAACAAACAAAATAATCGTATAACTGATAATGATGTGGTGCCAAAAGAGGACACTGACAACACGTGGACAGATGGAACAGAACAGCACAGTGCAATAGCAGTACCGTATAAAACACTGTGGTCAAGTGAGCTGTCGTTTGCAGTAATCCGACTCAAATCTTTATTTTGATGCATTTCTATTTGTGCTGTTACGGTACAGAACCCTGGAGTGGTCAAAAAGGCCAAAACAGACAGCAGTAATTGTTTTATAGATCATGTATCAAATATGTCTTGTTGAATATGTAATGTCACCAAAGAAGTCTGTATATGAAAAAGAGTTAGTCAGCAAGCACAATGTTTTTCTACTTCAAATGTTCTCTTGAGCTACAGACTTAATTAGGTGGTTTTACCTGCACAGTCACAGAGTCCGTCAGTCTTCTGATGGTAACGGTGTGTAGTTGTCCATTGGCCACGCTCTTCACTCTGCTCCTCAACACCTCTGCATCTCTGCTGCTGTCCAGCTTGTATCTCACCTCCAGCACATCTACAACACATACACACATCAAATCATGAGGTTACATTTTAAAAGTCACATGTCACATGACATGAAAAGAAACAACCTTCAGAACTATTAAGACTATTAAACTAAAAAATCCTCATAGTCTAACATGCTAAGCTCTAGGTGGAGATTTTTTTTCCCCCTGAAAATAACCTTGTCATATCCTGTAAGCTTGTCTTGCAGGGTAAACACATACCTAAATCTTCAAAGATGATTCTGAATATTTTAAAAAAGTGGTTGCTCTATTAATTAAGATTTCTATGTTAAGAGGATAAGGGCTAATTCCCTATCAATAACACCACTAATCTAATTAAATCTAATTCATTTTCCTAGTATTCACAACATTATCAAAGGAGAAGTTTGTCCTTCAAAAGATTTAATTTTATTAAAGTGTAAATACACATAAAAAAATCAGAAATCAAAGCCTCAAAAATACGGCTCACTACCTGACTTTCCAATGAGGGAATGTGAAGGAATAATTAGCAGTTGTAGGAGGACCTCCAGCTACCTGCTGCTGCTCTGATAACACATTTATGCTTTAAGATGCCTTAAGTAGAGAGCTTGTGTTTGGGCTGAGGAGGTAGGAAGAAATGAGCCATCTCAGGGCAAATAAGAGAAAGCTCTCAGGGATTTAATAGGACACTTCAGTTTAAGTGCATT
>NW_024612109.1:0-2086 GCF_008729295.1 Plectropomus leopardus
AGTGAATACAAAAGTGTTGCATCCACATATGTATTTATTTTGTTAAAAGCTTTCATCCTGTTTCTTTGCATCTTCTGACAGTGTAGGGATGTTTTCTTTGGGCATAGCCCATTTTTCAGCTTTATCGCCCAGTTTAAAACATTTTTTTTAGAAAAGTAATCAAATGTAAGAATTTATATCACTTTGATTAGGTAAATAAATCATCTAGATTACCTAACAGGAAAACTGTAACCTAATAAAAGTTTAAAAGTAACCATCCCAGCACTTGATACATGTCCCTCAAGAGTTAAAAAAAGGCCATGACTCAAAATGAATGCTAATAATGCTCCAGATATGTTGTCGTGTAATATAAACTGTTTGCCTGTAATATCACAATATCAAATTAAAAGATGATGAATGTTGTGTTCACAACTTGTTTCTGCTGCCTCCAAGTGGCCAAAATCACCTATTGCATGTTTAAGCCTTTTTTTTTTTATTTGAGATGTTCATTTACGCTTCACAAAACGAAATCATTTAGCTGTCTTTCTTGTCCAGACTGCGACCGGAAGTAGAGTTTTAAGCATGTGGACTGACATTTACTCCGTCTATCTTGTGTTTAACCTCTCTGTGAATAACTACAAAGTGCCCATTATAACCACTGAATATAATGCATTTTTTTACTGTGAACTCATGTTAACAGAGATTATCTTGTTATTGCCCACGCTTCAGAGAGGTCACGCTGTCTCATTCACAGTTTTCCAGTTAGTATCAGCACCATGCATGATGTTCCAGAGAGGAAGGAAGTTGATAAACGCTCCTGATTGTACTTTTTTCCTCGAGCAGGAAATTCAGATGAGATGAGAGACACGATGTGACAGATAGCGTTTTAAAGTTGTTTCAAACCATGCAGAAAGATTTGATGGACTCCTTTGCTAATACTGACTGCTGGCATTCCTGTAACCTTTCTGTGAACCTGAGAGTTTATCAGCTTTTAATTTTCATCACAGGCTCACCCTGCAGACCACACCCCCTGACCTCAGGGTCCCACTCGGTCCCTTGGGTGCTCTCCTTTACCTCCCACCCTCCTATTCCACCCAATATTATCTTACCATCAATGAGTTTAGAAGGGGCGTCCTTTGGCACGGAGAGGGAAAACATGACGTATTTGGCAGCTGTAACTACGCTGAGGGGGGAGCCACCCCACAATAAAAACAACCAGCTGAGTTTCGTTCATAATCCCAGATTCCACAGCACATACACTACTCTTGGCTGGATGGAGGGATCGAGGGGTGGAGGGACGAAGAGCTGGATGGGATGAAGGATGGGAGGGGAGCAGGCTGGAGCCGGGGGACTGGTGTGACAGTGAAGAAAAGCTGTGGAGGAGAAGATTTGGAGTGATATGTTGTGGGGGTGCAGGGGCCAATCGGTGGAAAATATAAAGGGTCAGTTTACCCAAATTACAAATAAAACATTTTATCCACTGATTCATGGTATCTGGCCAGTTAGGTAGCACTGGTTTTATTTGTCCAGGTGCTGCAACAAACCTTACAATAAAGTTCACAGAGTTGCTCCATAAACCAGCAGCCCAGTCTGCAGAATACAATTCTGCAAACAAAGGATATGTTATAATTTTGTATTTCATTCAAATCATCTAAATATTTCTAAAGTAGTGTGGTTCAGATTACTTGAATATGAGCCTAATTTCTGATCAGGAGGAAGAGGGCATGGTGGGTGGCATGACACAAATGGCTGCCAAGCAGCAGACAGTAGCAGAGCACTGTTTGAGACAAAAAAAACAACAAAAAAACAAAAGTGAGGATTTTATTAACGTGAGGACATTTCCCATCTTTGTTTGTCCCACAAAAGTGGCTTTTTTTTTGAGTCACTGAGACATTTGCAATCACCAACAAAAATGTGTTTTTGTTTCTTTTTTAAAGAGGGGTCGGGACGTTTCCGGTACTGTTGGAGCGACAAAAGCAGTTATGTTTTGATGTGATTTTGTGTTTTTAATGAGACATTGGGATATCTACGGACCCATTTGTTGTGAGAAAAACTGGTATACCAGGATGAGGACATTTGCAGCTGAAATTTGTGATAAAAGTTGTTT
>NW_024612110.1:0-1049 GCF_008729295.1 Plectropomus leopardus
ACTAATTTCTTAATTATTTCTGAGTCATTTCTTCTTAAGTTTCTCATTGCCTTTGGTCTATGTTTTTGAAACAAATCAAGCCAGTTAGCCCATGTTTTAAAGGGTTAAACAGGATTAGCTTGCTTAATTTTACAAGCTTCTGCAGATTGTTCCACTTGGAAAGTGCATAGTGTTGAAGAGCCAGTTTCCCATCTTTGTCTTTATATGATGATTTTCTAGAACCAAATACTGCAGTCAGCTAGCACAGTGTGAATTTGTTCTGTAGGTTAAAAAAATGTAAGATACTCGGGTAGTTTGCCAAGAAGTGCTTTATAAATAAAAAGTATGCAGTGCTGTTCTCTTCTCACTGCCAACGACAGCCGCCCAACTTTCTCATCCAACAAACAGCGATGCGTTCTAAAGCCGTCCCCAGTAAAAACAAAACAAAGTCTAAAGGCAGAATGATAGACTGTATCGAGAGGTTTTAGAGCAGAGGCAGGAGAGTGCATATAAATGACATCCTAGTCAATAACTGATTAAAAGGTTGACTGAACTATTTGCTTTCTGCAGTCTTGACTCGCACATGCCTTATTTCTATAGTGAAATGGTTTTGCTTTCAAGGATTTAGTCAATTCATTGATATGTTTTTTTAATTAACAACTTATCATTGAATCAAAACCCACAATATTTATCAGAGGATACTCTTTCAATTAAATTCCCATTAAGAGTATTAACTGCCGTAGTTTCCCTTTTCTCTGTAACCTAAAGCATCTCTATCATACACACACGTAGTTACCCCATGGCAAAACTGCCTCTGCCTGCCGTGTTTTTGCTGACATGCTAAAACTAATTGTAGCCCACTGAAACTGTTGCAGGTAGCTTTTGTAGACCATAATTCAGTGTGATCTCAAATATAGTTTAGCAGACATTGTAATAACATTCATTGCTTTATGCACATACTCTTCTTAGTTTTCAGAATAAACTGCCTTCCACAAAAAGTACACTGTAAGGGGACCAAGTAGCTGTGCTTAATAGTAAAACCAAGCAGTACATTAATTAATTTGACATCT
>NW_024612111.1:0-1455 GCF_008729295.1 Plectropomus leopardus
TCACTTGTTCATGGCTCCTATGTTGCTCAACACAAAGACAGAATATATTTCTCTATCCCCATCAGACATTCGCTGCCACCAGCAGATGAATTGTGACCCTAATCCCTTCATCTCTATGCAGTCTATACTCTCCCTCCATATAAGATCTTCCACAACCTGCTGCCATTTAAATCTGATACCTGTCTGTAGTCCATCCCAAAATGGGCTGACTCTTGCTACATGCTGGTAGCAAGATGAGCATGCACCAAAATAATAGAACATACCAGAAAAATGGGAAATCTGACATTAGAGCATCTATCCATCTCCATTGTCTCCCCTGAGACGCGCCCTGATCTCAACATCAGACATTCAGGCCCTATGTCCAGGGTTAGGCTGTGCTTTGCCCGGCCCCACAAGCAGCACAAGCTAAACTTGAAAGAAACTGAAAAGTCTGTAACTTTTTTTAAAGAGAGAGAGAAGAAGGGCTGGGATTGTGAAAGATAAGGTGAGGAAACAAGTTGTAGAAAATAAATGGGCTCTATCACAAGCACAGCTCAGCAGCTTTAATGTCACTGAGTGCAACACATTTCTCTCTCCTGCTTGTACTTTCTCAAAAACAGTTGTGCAATAAAAAACAATCTCAAAATAGGCCACAGGCATCCAGCGGAGGTCTAATGCATTATTCTGTTAGGAGATAACATAAAACAACTACTGTACACATACTAATATGTATTTTTTCTTTTATGATTTTCATCACCAGGGCTATCCGTGTTAGTCTATAAAGGCTACACAGGTAAATAACCTGGGGGTTGATGCCATATTATCAGAGTTCAAAGTAAAGTAGCTGATTATGCTGGTTTCATCCAACAGTGCATTGCCAGCCATTTATATTGATTACCCCATAGCCAGAATTAATACAGTGTTTGTTCCCAATGGACAGGCCAGAAACATCTTAAAAGAGAAAAATCAATAAACCTATTTGGTAAAGGCAAGAACGTGTGACATGTTAGCGAATTAGATGATTTTCACTGGAGGATGTAGTCACCTCACAGCTTCCCGGGCATTAACTTTCCTAAAAATCTGTGTGTGTGTTCATGTATGTGTCCCTGCATGTCAGGGTAGCCACATCTTTAACAACATAAAAAAGGGTCTTGGTCAATGTTAACGATCAGAGGCGGGTGCCTCAGCCATCACATAACCAGGCCAAGAAAATCAATGTCAGTCTCTTCTCAAACCCAAGGCTGTCCTTCACAGCTGTAGGAAGGACAAACCTCAGGCTTCAGTCTGTGCTGATCTCTATCAGCCTGTCTGTCTGTGGTCTGTGTGAAGCTGCTGCCAACCGCACACAACGGACCGCACGCTTGGAAAGCATAGATTACATTTAACAATAAAAATGTGATTATCTCTCAAATGGAGCCTTGACAGACATGAGTTTTTCGAGCAATTATTATCATGAACCAAATTAATTGAAATAGG
>NW_024612112.1:0-3808 GCF_008729295.1 Plectropomus leopardus
TGATGAAGATCTGTAGGACATGTATGCATGTTAGGCAGTGGAGCAGGTTTATCTTTAAATTACAAAGACCTACTTTGTCTCCAGAGCTTACAGTGGGCATCTTCTGGATGGCATAAGTTCAAGGTTTGATGTCAGTGGGTCACTTCATCTTCAGCAAATGAGTTTTCTTTTAACCCTTTCAATGTAGATGTAGGTCAGTAATATTGTTCAGGCTGGTTTTTTAGAGTGTTATACAATCAGGGCAAAGGTCACAGGATAAAGAAACCAGTGTCTAAATGGTAGTAAAATGAACTGGGGATCAATGACAGGATGATCCCAGCTTAAGCTTTGTTCTTGTTCAGCAGTGTGTGACACACTAAAGATGCACACTTCTATACTGTTTTTTCCCCCCTAAATGTTATTATGTATAAATCATGAGTCCAGAGAGCAGGGCATAAACACTGTCAAGTTTCCAGATGTGAAGTATTGATACACTGAGTATATGTTGTAAAACTAGAAAAAGAAAATTGTGGTTATTTATGTTTTTGGAGACATTGTTGTCACAAATCAAGGACAAAGGAGTGCCTATCTTGTGTCCTATATTTTTTTCTTTTTAAATACAAGGCAATATCTCTCAAAATTTGTCAATCAGAGTTCTGACCACAGTCCTCAGCTCCTATTCAGGCTTTGACTGAGGAAAAAATTGTGCCTGAAACATAGTTAATCATGTCCATGTTGAATAAAAGTACAGCTGTAACTTTAACTTCTTTGTTTTTTTGTGCACATAAATGCAACTCAGCACATGCAAAGAATTTATCAGTGTGCATTTGATTCTTAATGGTAGCCACATTTTTTCAACGGTCAAGTGAAACATTCACCTAATGGCTGTTCATCTATTGCATTTTTTTTTTCATTGTTCTCCCTCATTCAGAAATCCAGAATCTATGAATGTGTTATATACCCGATGGATAATTGTTTCTGGTCAGATAACATCTTTGGGGCCAGGTGGTTTAAAGTCACTGCACTAAATAATGTAATTATAACAAAATGACACAGCTGTTTTTTTTAATCACTTCATCATAACCTCACTTTACGGGTCTGAACAAACTAATTGGTCTCTTTTGAGCCTTTTCCTATGTTTCTTCATAGCTCAAGGCCTCCTTATTTGGAGTTTAATCACACATGAGCTGAGACATGTTAGGGCAAGCTTTAGAGGTATTTGAAATGTTCACTCCTCAGCATAATGGGTAGCTTTCAGTGTGGCGTAATAGTTGGACACTTTAACTGCATAGTTCAAACCTTGCTCTGCAGCTTTTGTGTTAATTTATCAAACTGTCATTAAGCAGCTGTGCAGCCACGGATGTCCGCCCGCTCCCCAAGCGCCTGTCTGTAAAACTTGCACATCACAAAGTGAAGAAACCAACTCACAAACACACTGTCTGAAACACTGCAGTTGCATTGTTCTGATAAAACAAAGAAGAACAAAGATTACAGTACAAGAAGACGGGCCCGCAGAGTCATGCTGGGAAATTAGCTGCACCCTGTCAGCTCTACTAGGTTTAATGTCAGCTCCTCTCCTGCTGGATAAAAGCTCCTTAGCTCCCTGTTTGAACTGTGCCCCTGGGATAATTCCATTTCAGATTAGATTAGTAGATTATTCTAGGAGTCTTGCCTGCCTGTTCCTCTTCCTCCTCCTTTTCCTCTTCCTCCTACTTCTGCCCTCTCATAATTTATAATATCTGATAATATAACATTTGACATTATCTGTGTACTTTTGTGTTGTTGTAGTTATCTAAAAAAATGCACGGAAATTCCACAGAGAAAATCCAGCAAGTCCCCCTTTGTCTCGTTGAACTGGTTTGATTTGAGCAGGTTTTTGTACCTTGTTCAGGTTTGCTGTCTGAGAAGCCAGAGTCGTGATCCACACTTTTGTTCATTTACATTCAAGACCAGAAATACAGGTTCAGGCTCAGTGAATGGCTGGTATTCTGAATAGAGAAAAGCAAGTGTTTTTTGTTTTTTTTTTTTTCTCCCAAGGACAGTTGGATTTTAGTACGCTTGGGTAGACACAAAGTCATATCACACAGTGCTTGTTGTTATCTGTCAGTGTCACAAAAACCTTCTCTGTGCTGAGATTTCTGCTCACTCACTCTATTCTGGTAATTTGTAATTGTTTAAGCACAAGCTGAGTCTGATCTTTTTCTTTGCTCCTCTGCTTTACACTGTAATAGTTTAAATCTCTCGGTGAAGTGTTGAGACTGAGCCACTAAATCTTACCAATATGGAAACCTTTGGCGCTCCTGGATTTGTTTCTTATCATCTTTTGTGGAGATAAAAAATGGGTTCAGGCAGAGAAAGGCAACTAAAGAACATGGTTCATGTTGACCCAGAACATGCTGGCTTTTTTCACCTCTAAAGGCCAGAGTAAATAATGATAAAAAAAAAAAAAAAATGCAGGGCGCAAAGAAGGTCTGCACACAATGTACCTCAACATATATAGTTTATTTCTCTTTTTTCTCTTTATAAGACAGTGTATCAATCTACAAGATATTGCAGTGAAGTATTTTTGCTTTGCACTGGAGCATTTGTGCCTGGATATGCACACACTTGGTCCCTCTTCAAAACATGAACAATTCCCAATACAGGAATGAAGCATTTAACATGACTTCAGTGGTACCATGGCCAGTGTTCGCCGACCCAGGCTTCTTGTGTGTTAAGTGGGATTTTAAAGTTCTGCATTGCATCACCTATGGTGTAGTTTTTGGGGTATTTTATGCACATACTAGTAACAGATGAATGGCTGTAGACAACTAACCCAAATGCAAATATACCTGTGATTATCCAAAAGTACTTTAAATGCATTTCCTCGTCAAAATTTCTCAGTGGCCTGACAAGCACAGAAAATTCACTTTTGCCTCCATCGTTCAGTGTTTGCACACGCCACCTCCTCAGATGTCCTGTGTCTTTTTTTATGTTGCAGTACTTTTAGTAATAGTAACTGTTGTTCAACATACTCCAACCCCAACACCAGTTGTTTGAAGAAGGATGTGAAAAAGCTCAACACAATGGCATAAAAATCCCGTTGCCAACTAGCGGTCTGGCAGTGTAATTACAGAGCTAAGTAGACTCACCATCAATACAATTACAAACACTCACAACACCTATTTGTTTGTTGTGGAGCACACTATATCTTAGCATTTACCATAACGATCTGCATAGTGTGATAAGAGTTAAACAAATAAATATTAAGATCTGTGGTTCTGGTCACAGATATAAATGAACCTCTGCTGGCTGTGTAGCACTCATGGATTGATCCATTAACTGTGGTAGTTTTGAGTTTTCTTCACTAATGCCATATTTGTCACTATACCACTGACTCAGACTCAGAACTTCTTTCTCCAGAGTGCTCATGAGTGTTTTAGTGGGCAAATTCTCACTTTTTCGGTTCAGGTTGAAACATGTCAGGGGAACATAGCTGTCTAGTGCTGTGTTTTCTCAGAGCTCCCTGTTGAAATATTGTCCCTACTGCATAATTTTGTTTTCCTCCTACCTCTCTGCCTCCCTGCGTGCCTATCAGAATGACCTTGCAGGATTTGCATGGTCATTGAAGGAATCACAGCCAGCAGATTCTATCTCGGGCTCCTCTCTCCATGTTGCTTCATCCGCTGAGTGGATGCCAGTTGATGGAAAACTGCCAGAAGTCATTTTGAAGACAAGCTACAGCAGCTGACAAAGTCTGTGCAATGCAATTTTTTTTCCTCTTTTCTCATTTTGTACCACTTTCCCTGTGCTCCCCACATTTTTACTTTCATTTGTCATGGTTAGGTTG
>NW_024612113.1:0-4224 GCF_008729295.1 Plectropomus leopardus
TCTTGAACTATATCATTTTAGTTTAAACAATATTTTTCACAGCTCTTTTTATTTTTAGTTTCAGTTTTAGTTTATGATATTGCAGTTTGGTGGGTTTTTAAACTTTACATCTCACTGCGGTGAGGAAAACCAAAACCATTGGAGCCCTAGCTTCAGCCAGAATTATCTTTCCTCTGCTGCCACAGGTGAATCAATGAAAAAGACAGTCGAGGGGATCCAGAAGACTGTTAGCGATGTGTTTGTTCCATTTCCAAACAGAGGTAAGAGAAGGACAGAGAATCTGTGGCTGTGATAAGACCACGGTAAGAAAGACAGCATCATATCTGAAGAGAACACAGGGCTATTCTTGACTGCAGGTAATCCTCTTAGTTTTCATGTTGCTCTTTTAGTCGCTCAGAAAAAGTGAATGGTGGTTTGAGGTGTGATCATTTATATACTGCCAGATCCTTCCTGATTGGAAAAAACAGTATATGCAAAATTCAATAAGCTGCTCCACAGGAGTGAGAAGACAATCCTATAGAGCCTGTTGGACTATAAAACCAGTGTAAATCACAGCTATATGCACATATAGTAGCATACTAGACTATAGTCAGCATACATGCACACAAATGCACTCTGATTAATGGAAGACAGCACAAATGAGAGTGCAACAAAGTGCATTCAAACACATATAATCACCCTTTACTGGCCCACATACATACACTCCACCTTTCACCTTCGTACAAATAAGCAGTGATGTCACACATAAGCACATAAGACATAATAAATGCAAAGGGATTTAAAAAGCATCAGTAAAAGCAGGGGGATTCCATAAACACTGTCCACCATCAGTCTGGATCAAACATACAGTGTGCATGTATTTGTCAGTGTGTTTATTCTGCAGAGTTGTGGGTACCTGTCAGATTTATTCCCTGGTGCTTTTTAAACTTACTGGCTAAAGGCGGAAAACAAACCAAAAAAAGGAGATGGGGGAAAAAGAAGAGTAGTGGGAGAAGCAAAGAGCAAGGAGGGAGGAGAGAGATCAAGACAGATAACATAGAGAGTGAGGCAGAGGCTGAGAAAGAGAGACAAAGAGAGGGGAGAGGGACATGTACAAAGAGGGGAATGAGAGGCTTCCTATAATTGTAGCCTGGGGGCTTGTTGGGCAGACAGTCCATTACTCAGACCTCACCAACAGGTAACCTACTTAACACATGCAGCTAAAAATAAAATAAAAAAAAATGCTGATGTGTCCAACTCTGCACTCCACCTCCACATCCCTCTACATTCAACAGCAATTCATTTATCCACACTGTCCTTATCAGTGGAAGCTGCCACAGGTTCACGGAGTCACAGAGTGCAAAACAGCTGATGGGAAAAACACTAGACACTGACTGTACACGGGCAACAAACTTGCGTCCACACAAGGAAACCAAGTTCATTTATAAGTCACTCTCTGCTTACATACATGATTTGTAAAGTATGTTATTTTTGTAAATAAGCAAAACTTATTGTGCACTAAAGGGTACATTAGATAGGGGCTGGAAATTAGCACAAGCCACCAGCCAAATGCTGGTAAAATATGCAAATAGCTGCTAGATTTGCTTCACTCACCAGCCCAAAAAACAATGGTAAACTAATGAGAGGCTGATTTTGGAATCCACCATTTATAGTGGCAGGCGGACAAATAAGGGAATTTTCAATTACTGCATTAGATTACAGTAATGTATAATGCATGGTATGGGTTGACCAATATTGGTTTTTCAGGGCCGATACTGATACCAATTATAATTAGTTAATGAGACCAATAACTGATATTTGGAACCGATATGCATTTCCAATAAACATGAAAATATTTCTATCAATATTAAAAATTTGAAATATAACAAACTCCCAGCAACTTTTCTTTTATAAAGTCAAGTGAAAATGTAAATAAAATATGAATAAATAAGTAAGTAAAAGTTGTTCCTATGCTTTTTTCCCACTGAATTACTTTCATTGGCAATAACTAAAATAAAACACAGATACAGATAATCTGCAAAATGCCAAATATCGACCCTGATAATCAGCCAGGCCTGAGGTATGGCTTGAGGAATTTTTCAATTTCAAATACCTTTACACCCTGTTTTAAGTGGTTTATTGAACTCTCAAGGTTTTTTCCTTGAAAATTGGTTGTCTAATTAACAATCATGCTTTTCAAAATACATTCATTTACTTTGCTTCCCCATTTCAATCATTAGAAGTTGCAACAGATGATCAAATGACATTTGATCTCTTAAATATCTTAAGCTAGAATTTATTATGATTGTTTTGGGGTTTGGGCAATTCTTAAGGGCTATTTTGTCCCTTTTCTGACATTTTAGACATTTAAGAAACAATCAATTATGAAAATAATTGGAAGTTGCAGCCCTGAACAACACTCATAAAGAAGAGAAGAATTACAAATAGCAGACAAAAATACACCCAATAATGATAAGATACATGGAGGCATTTATGAGGATGCTGGATATATATGCTGCAGATCAGCTGGTAAATATGTGTACTACAATCTACCTTTTTTTTGTCATAACACATGTGAAAGAACAAGCCCCAGTGGCTAAAACCAAACTGCGTCTGCTACAATGTCAGGAGTGGAAAGCAGTAAAAGGGCAGATGCTTGATGGGGGATACTTTAAATGTTAATCACTGCCTTGGGAGGTGTGCCTTAATTTGTACTAAGCTTGAAGGCAATAAGACCAAACACCTGTCATTTTATGATAAAACAGCTCATTCAGAAGCTTGTACAGCTGAGTTGACACCGAAGTTGTTTCATGTCAAGTGTTCTCCTGCAGCTGACAGGTTAAGTCGTCTGTCCCCTTAATCGTTACCTTGCTGGCTATTAGGCTCTGTTAGCTTCCCCTCATCTCTGAAGTTAAGAAAGATAAAACCAGGAGACCTTCAGGGCTGCTGGTCACTCATTTGAGACTAGCTGACATTAGTGACTGGTGACCTTGGTAAAGTCTGGTCATGCTGCCCTGCTCTGAGTGTCCGCAGTATCAGGTAGACAGGTCAAGTTCTTCCACTGACAGAATATCGTGCTATACCTACACTAGATCCACTACTATGGTATTCGGTGGTACAGTATCAAGATTCAGTGAGCCTGTCTTTAAATATGGGGAGAATGGCAAATATTTGCTCTTTTTACACCACCGTAATATATTTCAAGTGGACTAACAACCTTAAAATCACTTGTTACCAGTGGAAAAGACAATATCAGCATAAGAAAAATGTTACATTTCACACTTAGATACAGCTTTACTGTTCCTAATGTAATCCAAGTGTTCAGCCCTAAAGTCTAGTTTTATGATGCCTGCCATGTTCAGTTTTTGTCCTCACTGTGGAAGAGGTGTTCATTATTAAGCAAGTATTAATGCATGTATAATGGTAAGGGTCATTTTTAAACATGAGGCATGTTGAGCACAAAGTGGAGTAACGTCAGAACAATTATGCCGACACTTATGTGTGCTTCACCGCACTGCAACATTTTACTTTAGAAGCATGAGTCAGTCTGTCCATCAACAGCACTGAATGCTGTCAAAGTGTCCTTGAGAAAGATAATGAACCACCTACCTGCTCTCACATTATGAGTCTCTCTGAATAAAAGTGGTAGTTAAATGCTCAAAATGTAAAAATGCAAATGTAGAATCTTAGAAGCAGCTCCATCTTTCTCCTTTTTTTAGAGAGAGCAGTGAGCTCTCAAGTTACCCTTCTCTTCTGACAGTGTTATGTAACTCCCGGGTGTGGAAGGGGCCCACGGGTGCTGGCTGGTGAGCCCCTCGACGGAGAGGCAGCTACGCTTTGCTAAACCGATGAGGCGGCAGCGAAATACGCCGGATTCAGACAGCTGAACACTCAGAGCCCACTAAGTCCTGAAGTGACAGCCCAGCCAATCAGAGAGGATGCTGCTAGCGTTAAACCGCTGGAGGCAACCATGAAGACAGATTGCTGAGTACAAAGTCAAACTGTGTGTACAGAATAATTACAGAGGGAGCACAGCAAGAGATGAAACCTAAATGTTTTACTTAACAACTCCAGTGACTGCCACTTGTAAGGAAACAGTGATGACTGGATAAGACAACCCAGTCCATAGCTGAAGAAATACACGTTTTGCCACAAATAAAAAGGTCGCCTGAATTTTTTGGTGTGATTGGTCAACCAACAGACCGCTACCGTTTAGTCTTTCACATGAAGACATATGAATATATA
>NW_024612114.1:0-1090 GCF_008729295.1 Plectropomus leopardus
AAATAAGATGAAAACTGAATTTGGTACCAATCCATTAAAACATATCACATATCTACATATTTTTCTCTGGTATATGCTGAATTTCAGTTATTCCAATGTTGCATAATACATCAACACTTTTTTGATCATGTGTGCTTTTATACAGCATCCAATTAAAGAAGAAATGCCCAAAATGGAAACATTTTAAAACTCATCAGCAGAAACTTCTGACAGATTTAAAAACAGGCAGCGACTAATAATTGTGTAACAAGTTTTCCTTTTCTAGCAAAGTATCCAACTTGACATGGAGTCGAAGAAGCTCTGCACACAGACGAAGTGTAACAGTGAAATAAAAGCAGCAAAGCATTTCAGAAAAAGCTGTAAACCAGTGGAGCAAACTGTCAACAATATAAACACAGTTCATGCTTTAACCACGCAGAAATTCTCAGTTAGAGTTTAAGATGATAAGACGTCATGAAATGTGATAATCAAACAATCAAGTATAGAGCAGTACAGAAATGCCAAAATATGAATGATATATAAAAACAGTGGTTACACACTGTAGTTTGTGTAGATCTGTCAGCTCAGGACGTTGTCACTATTTGTGTCAATTATCCTCATTGAAAGGTTATGGTTTTGTTATATGGCCAATAAAACTCATTACTAGTAGTATCAGCCTAAAAAATCCAACATTGGTTCTGCTTTACTTTCAACAGCGAGGTGGCTTCCAGAAACCTGGTCCTGGTTTTTCCCACTAAAGGTACCAGTATGAGTAAGACAGAAAAATGTTTTTTTAAAGCAGCTACAAGAAGTTCATTTTGTATCCCATCTGAAAACGTGAAGGTTTTGGTGTGTCTGTGAAGGCAGCACAGGTGTAATTCTTCTGGAGGTCTTTTCCACCTCAGGATTAATTTGTGGAGTTTGAGTCGGGGGATGGATAATTGTATGAGAGGACCAGCTGCTGCAGAAGCGAGTGAAAGTTAACCTTTCTACCAAATGCAATGGACAGTTACGTTTCGTTTTTACTGCATCTGCTGTTCTGCTACTCTGTCTATGGCCAGAGTATGCTCTGCACTCCGAGAGTGTGATGCAATGAATTATAAAACACTAT
>NW_024612115.1:0-1583 GCF_008729295.1 Plectropomus leopardus
TATACAGTTTTTCCCTGTTTTTTAAAATACACTTTTATCTCTCCTTTTAACACAAAAACAAATGAACAAACAACAGATTTTCAGGTCATTTTATTGTCATCTTTTCCTAATTTCTTGAAGTTTGCAGGGCACCTTTTGCCAAATTGCACATTGCCTTTCTTCCAAAGTTTTTTTGGAAAAAAAACCCCAATTTTTTTTATCAGTATAGAGGTTTTAATGCTTGTAAAAGCACAAGAAGTGTGATGACGGCCCACATGTTAAAGGGTTAACATGAACTTGAATGCCCTCCTTTAAACAGTGACTGTATAAATCTACCATGCTGCTGCATTAAAGATGTATGTTTAGCATTCACATTTTAGAATATGCAGCTTCTTCTCAGCAACATTTGACGCATTGTCAACTACCATGACCACACGAGTCTGGATCTACATGGATGTAAATTCTAACTGCAGCTTGACTGGTGTGCAGAGGCATACAACTGCAAGATGTTAATTCTAGTTTCTTCACGAATGTGTCTTGGCAGGAGGTCGTCCTGAGCCCAGTGCAGGATGGAGATATTAAACCTCAAATTGACAGCAACAAAGCAAACAACTACAAAATCGTCAAGGAGGTGAGATCCATGTCTTTTTATCCAAGTTATCCTTATCTGTTTGTTCTGTAGTGTGTCTATAATACGCGTGTGTCTGATATTTAGATCCTATTGCGGCTCAGTAAGCTGTGTTACCCCAGTAAGAAGAGTCGAGTGCAGCAGCAGAGGCTGCTGAAGAACATGGGGGCCCATACTGTGGTGCTGGACCTGCTGCAGATCCCCTATGAGAAGGTGAGTAACAACCAAGTGGCTCCTTGATGTCTCGCTGTCTTAACTTCTCTCTGATAATCTTTCCTTTTGTTTGTTTGGTTCTGCCTTTGCACAGAGTGATGAGAAGATGAATGAGATCATGACCCTGGCACACACGTTTCTGCAAAATTTCTGCAGAGGAAACCCTCAGAACCAAGCTCTGCTACATAAACACCTGAACCTCTTCCTCACTCCAGGGGTATATTGATACAATCTTGCTGTACTTTGTCCTTGTTGACATGCCTTACTTTTTATGGAGGTCCTCTTTTATAGTAGAGCATGCAGTAGCATCAGCAGAATCAGTCCTATTCAGTATTTTTTTAAGGGCAAGAACTGTTTCCTCTTTTTTTTTTACTCTTACACAAATGAATCAAAATACTGCTTTGATGAAAATTATTCTCCTGTAAAAGACTGAATCATGACTCCCATTTTTCACCAGTTGCTTGAAGCTGAGACGATGCGCCACATTTTCATGAACAACTACCAGCTATGCCATGAGATCAGCGACCGTGTGGTCCATCATTTTGTCCACTGCATTGAAACACATGGAAGACACGTTCTGTACCTCAAGTTTCTGCAAACCATTGTGAAAGCTGATGGGAAGTATGTGAAGAAATGTCAGGACAAGGTCATGACAGAGGTGAGAAGAACATATTTTCCAAATCATTTCATTCCATTCAACTTTAATTTAAATCTCAAGCCCTCATTTAAAATGATTTTGAGAGCACAAAAATGCAAAGAAAGA
>NW_024612116.1:0-1962 GCF_008729295.1 Plectropomus leopardus
GCACCATATTGTCTGAAGCGTGCTAATTCTCTAAAAATATTCTGATTTTATTTGAGAAAAATGCCCCATTTTAACTTTTTTTGTCCAATTTTACCTGAATGCATCACTCAAAACTATACCCATAAAAGTAACATGTAATGCGAAAATATTTTGATTATAAATCAAACAGTTAACAAATGTAACATTCTACAACCAGATTTGTTGTTACACCCTCAATGTTTAGCTTCAATACTCTTATAACCATATTGTGTCAAGTAAAGCAAAGTTTGATGTAACAATGCAACAATGTGTTTGATGACTTGCTACAAATATTCTAAGAGCCCAGGAAGTAAAGACCTGATTTGCCCCATTTACCTGATGTCCCACTTTACCTGACTTCACCTTGAGTTTTTGCTATACCAGAAACAAAATACCTCTGATACTGTCGAAACAGCTTGATCGGGTACTGGTGACTATACATTAGTCTATGCATTGATCAAATACCATGTAATTTATTAATAAACTATAAAGTAGTTTCACACTCAGATAAAACTGTAATTTTATGGAAAACTAACTCTTCTTTGTGGCTCTAAAACAGTAGAATTGCGCTCTCTTGCCAGTAACAACTTCATTTTCTATCAGATTTTTTTCTGTGCTACTTTAGAAATCAACAGTTTTACATAATCAATTCGATAATTTTGTTATGGAAAAGGTTTATTATTATCAAGCTGCTGATGTGGATTCCTTGAATATCAGTCCGTAAAAAATGTTAATAAATAGTCTATTAAGTTTATTCGGAAGGGTATATATTTGGAAAGGTGAGGAAGATTTATGGGATCTGAAGGCTTATATTAACTTTCATCAATGGATCAATGTTTTTTATATACATATATCATGTTATTTATTTTTTCTTATTCATATCCATCAATGTTGTTATCATTTTAGGTGGTTTCAACCTGTGTACATGAGTTGTTATGCATTGTTTGTGTTTATTAGGGTGTATTGGTTGGATTTTGTATGTTGGTCTGTTTCAGTGTGACTTTGGTGTTCATTTCTCATTAACTGTTTTTGTTTATCGATGACTTGTGTTTTTTTGTTTTTTAATTTATAAAATAAAAGAAACCGTTGCCTTTAATTTCCCATCTTCCTCTGTTGGATTTGAGTCCTTTAACAACAAACGTTTTGCTAATACTTAATCAGCAATTACAGGCTGATGATTCATTTCATAAGTGTATCAGTGGCACAAGTAGAGAAAAGTCATTAACTGACAAATATATCATAACTTAACAACTGCATACTAGGTTTCTTCTGAGCCTTTTACTGCAACTGTTACGAAATCCATCCAAAGCCAACCGCTGATGAAGAGCATGAGAGAGACTCCTGTAAGGCAACCTCGAGTTAAGATTTGGTCAATGTACCATTTTAACGGTCATGAATTAACCTTCAGGAGTCATAAAATCAGCAAACTGACACAGTAATATCAGTTACAGAGCAATATAAATTAAAGTCTGCTGACCGTCGCTGACATTAGCCGCCATTCTGGTGACATCAGATCACATACGACTACAGCAGCAAAGCCCCCGGCTACATGTTAAATCTAAAGCACAAGAAGAGCTGAGGACGGCAAACTGCCTCAGTAATGTCAGTTACACAGCAATATCTGTAAACACTGCTGGCATGAGCCTGTGAGCCTGCCAACATGGGCGTAGATTTCAGGGGGGATACAGGGGGCATGTGCCCCTCATTATTTCAAACATTTGTCCACCTGAAGATGAAAGTAGCAGAGGACTTTTAATTTTGATGAAATTAAATACATTTTCACCACAAACTGAAAATTTGATTTATGTGAAAACAAAATTCCCCAGAATGCAGTGTTTGATGCTCAGCATTTCCTCTCAGAGGTCAAAGCTTCCAGGAAGTGCGCCAGGCTCTAATGCAAATTTTACATAGAGGCTAAAAGTGGAATTATGCGTCCAGGTCTGT
>NW_024612117.1:0-5589 GCF_008729295.1 Plectropomus leopardus
CGTGTGTGTGTGTGTGTGTGTGTGTCTGTGTGTGTGTGTGTGTGTCTGTGTGTCTGTGTCTATGTCTGTGTCCGTGTGTGTGTGCAGCTGGGAGCAGGGCCCCTGGACGCAGTGCTCTGTGTCCTGCGGTGAAAATGGCGGCTGGCAGGATCGCAGCGTGCTGTGCGTGGAGGAGGACACCCACGGACAGTTCTCGCAGGTGGAGGAGTGGAAGTGCACCCACTCCCCTCGACCGATCACCAGACAGATCTGCAACGTCTTCGCCTGCCCGCAGTGGGTGGCCATGGAGTGGTCTCAGGTCAGTGAGTCCCACAGAATAAAGTATGAAGGACTTCATTTGGAGGCCAAATATTCACCTGTTTTTCTTTAGTCTTTTCTCTTTCTTTAGTTACCTTATCATTTGTACCCCCCCACAAAAAAATTAAATATAACGAGTGTTTTATATATATTTTTAACAAAAATTTTTAAATCGACAGTTATTTTTAGCACTGAAATGATTTGCAGATTTAGCGATTAGTGGATTAACAGTAATCAACAACAGTTTTGATATCTGATAAATCATTTAAGATTGTGTGGTTTGGGCTTCTCAGATACAAAAATTTGCAACTCAGTCACCAGAACAAATTTTAAACCTTTCTTCAAATGTTACATTTGTACATTCCATATATTAAATTTGTACATTTTTTTGTCATTATGTAGAGGATATCTTGAAACTGCATTTTTTCTATGTTTCAGTTTTCAGTTATGTGTTGTGACGCTGTGGTTAACGTGTGGTTGGTTTTAGGCACAAAAGCTACATGTTTAGTGTTAAAACAAGATTATGTTTTGGCTTTAAATACTCGATTTGGTTGCAACAAACTCAGCTGTAAATGTCCCGATCTGTTTTATTGCCAAAAATTAGGCAGGAAATATCACAACTTCTTATAAAAAAAAAAAAAAAAACACTTGGTTTTGTCACAACAAACACAACTGGAAATGTCCTGATGTTTTGTTTTAAAATACTCTTTTTTTATTGACAAAAATAAGTTGGGAAAAGAGTCAATGTCTTGATAAAAAAAAACAACCTGATTTTGTCACCACAAACACAGCTAGAAATGTCCCAACATCTATTTAAAAGTATGTTTTTGTCACCATAAACATAGCTGGAAATGTCCCGATGTCCTGTTTAAAAATACTTTATTTTATTGCCACAAACTAGGTGGGAAAAGTCCCAACATCTAGTTAAAAATACATGGTTTTGTTGCCACAAACACAGCCAACGTTTTGTTAAAAATACTTTCTGCAACCAGCTGGAAATAGCCTGATGTCTTGTTAAAAGAAAAAAAAAAAAAATTCAGCACAAACTGAGCTGGAAACTTCCTGACGTTACATTACGTTTTTGTAATTTATTGGTCTAAATCGGAGGCAGTCATCTCTCCATCCCCTCCTCCGCCTGACGACAAACTCAGCTTGTGTACATGTAAAATCAGAGCTACGTCACTTAAAATATGTACATAGGATACATACGAAACATACAAATGCAACACATCAGTGGTTTGCAGAAACGCACAATGCCGACGTTTTATCCTGTCGCCGCTGATTGCTGCTTTTCTCTGTCTCATATCACGATGATTCGCTATTTTGGAGTTTTGGTTTGTTGGTCTGACATTACAAGCAATCTGAGCATTTAACTTTGGACTCTGGAAAACTATTTTCAGCATTTTAACTAAATCACTTAATCCAAAATAATTGAGAGATTAATCCTGCGGTTCTCAACCCCGGAGCTCGGGACTCCCAAAGAGGGGAACGCGATCAATCTAAAGGTTCACGAGATGATTAACACGGGAAGAGAAAAGAAAACGACGTTTCTGCTACACTGAGATATGTTTATTTTAACAGGTTTTTCTCTACTTCTTAAACAACACTGAATTGTTTCATTTCATCTCTGTTCAAATAGACTGAACTGCCCTCAGCCGGTAGATTTACAAACAGGCGGCATCACAAATAGACCTGAAGGGTCACGAGCCACAAAGGTTATGAAATAACTGTCATGTCTGATGCTGTTTGTGAAGTGTACAGGTTGTGAGGTAACGTGTGTGTTTCCGTCCCGCTGCAGTGCACAGTGACGTGTGGGCGTGGCCTGCGTTACCGGGTGGTTCTGTGCATCGACCATCGCGGGCAGCACATCGGAGGCTGCGAGGCGTCGCTCAAACCTCACGTTAAAGAGGACTGTCTGGTCCCCATCGCCTGCCACAAGCCACGAGGTAGGACACTAATAACTCACAGAGAGAGGCGTGTGTGTGTGTGTGTGTGTGTGTGTGTGTGTGTGTGTGTCAGTTTATTTGTGCTGCATTGAAACACCTTTCACAAGATATTTTAACCTTTGAAACCTGAGTGAATAAATAATGATAATAATAAAACAATTTATTTATAGAGCACATTTCACAATACCAAAAGACACATAACAGAAACAAAAGCAAAGTCAATTAAAAGTCAGTAAAAACCAGATGTAATAAACAAAGACATGTAAAAAAGACATGAGAAAAACAGTCAGTGAGCAACTTGGAGAGAAATGTCGCACAGATTGTGAGAATTTAGTGACAAGAAAATGACATGAAAATTAGTTTTTACAAAAGGGGGAGGATTATTAGAAAATTATAGAAAAAGAAAAAAGAAAAAAACAGAAAATGGTAATTATTCATTATATACTGAGAATTTTGTCACAGAACAAAAACGTATACATTTATATATTTTCAATTTTCTTCACTTTTTAGGGACATTTTCTTGTTTGTTTTAGGTTTTTGCTATTTTTTCTTGGAACTTTTTGCTAATCTCTTGCTAATTTTGAAGCCATGTTTTGTTGAGTTGTTCATCGCCTTTTCTGGTTGTTTTAAAAGAAATCAAACCAATTTGCTCAGGTTTCAAAGGGTTAAGGAAGCTGAGACCATAATGGACAAGCGTTTGAAGCTCATAAATGTCTTCAGTTTTTGACATATAGACATTCTTCTTTTGGATAAAAGAAGGAATTTATTAGTACCAGAAGGCTAAAATTTGCACCAACCCACTTACCAGGAAAAAAATGCTGGCGTTGTACGTTTCTGTAAACCGTGGATACGTTCGTGGATATTTTGTAACTTCTGTTCCAGCAACACTGAGGCTAACATTTACTTTTACCTTTAGGCGCAAAAATCACTAGTTTAAGGTCAGGAAAAGATCACGTTTTGGCTTGTAAAACCCAGAGGGAGCAGAATCCCTGCTGGAAAAGCAGAAATATCTTCCTAAAAAACAACCACTTCTCATCAAAAATTAATGTTTGGAGCCTGAAAAAGTCACTGGAAGAACAGCAGTGTCTCGCTAAATCACAGTCGGTTTTGTCGTTTGTTGGTGTTGAACAGTGGTCTGCAGGTTTGCAGGCGGTTTTTCTAGGCGACACGAAATCCACCAGTCAGCTCATTTAAAGCGTCACTTTAAAAACGTTCATATGATAATATAAAACATGCAAATGCTATGTATCGGTTGTTTGCAGAATCGTACAATGCCAGTTTCATGCATTATTGTGCTTTTTATGCACCAAATTCTGCCTTTTCTGCAACAATTAATGGTGTAAAAGCGCATCTCTTCTTTCATTTTTTTTAAATGGGGGAGATAAATGCACGTTTTAAATATTGAGGGTGATGTGTCTCATGTATCCTCCCTGAAATCTATGCATATGAATAAAAGTGATCTTATATTCTTTACCTTACTATTTCATACTTATACCACAACATCAACCCCATTATTGTAAAGTATATGGTATAAATGGCATGTGCATTTTTCCAGAAAAATAAAAAAGTCATAACTTGGCATCGCATTGGATACTTTATATCATCTGCACTCTGAAAAACACACAGTAGAACTGCATAAACAAAAGTATTTGGTTACATACAAAACTACATCTCCAGACCATGCAGTACTAAAACTTTATAGGTACAAGCAACATACTGATATAATCCCAAGGTCAATTTAAAATATGAGCTGAATAACACACATTATATAGAGCACAAATATAATATAACATGTGTTCATACATTTCTTTTTTCCATGAGTTCTCATGAGTGTGTGTACTCTACAAGTGTGTGATATATGGTCGGCTGAACAGCACTGCAGCTGTGAGTCAGGGCTCTTTTTCATTAGCTGTGGTGTGTGTGTGTGTGTGTGTGTGGGTGTGTGTGTGTGTGTGTGTGTGTGTGTGTGCGTGCGTGCGTGGGTGGGTGCGTGCGTGCGTGCGTGCGTGCGTGCGTGCGTGCGTGCGTGCGTGTGTGTGTGTGTGTTGTCCTCAATGCCCACAGTCGCCGCCTTCGCCATAAAACCAACAGGCTTCATTTGCATCAGCTTCCATCATGTGACCCTGATTTATGATCCGTCCTCCACCACAGACGAGCATCTCTGCTCATTAAACTGCTGGATTCTTTAAAAGCTCGTCATTTTCTCCCAAAAGTAGCTCATAGTTTTCATGCATGTGCACTATGTGCCTCTAAATGCCAGTTAACCCTTTGAAATATGGATACGGCATCAGTTTTATTGCGCTGCATTCAGGGGCCTTTCACAAGCATTTAAACCTTTGAAACCTGAACAAATAGTTTGATTTCTTTTAAAATTGTGGAGAAAAAGAAGCAATGAGCAACTTGTCGATAAATTACAAGAATTACATAAAATTAGTAAAAAGTGACAAAGAAATGACCTGAAAAAGAGGGGGAAAATGATCAGAAAATTGTTCTAAAAAAAACACTTGGTAAAAATGTAAAGAGAATTACTTATATTTATCTTTAATGATTATGTTACAAAGATATATCTATATATAGCTAGTAGCGCTTTTTTCAGTCATTTCCTTTTTTCTTTTTCTTTTTTTTACTTTTCTTTGATGCAAGTTTTTTGTAACTTTTACAAATTTTTGCTGTCTTTTTTTTCTTTCTTTTTTTGTGGGGGGGGTCTTCTCGTAAAGTTGCTCCTTGCTTTCTCTAATGTTGCCAAAAAAAGACCAGTTTGGTCAAGTTTCAAAGGGTTAAGTGCTTTTTCACAACAATAGAGAAGTTGATATTAAAACGCGCATTAGCCACCTTAAAAAAATGCCTCCCTAAAATATACAATATCTGTCTAAGCAGATGCTGTATTGAGTGTTTTTTTCCTGCAAATGTCCAAAAAAGACATCTATATGACGTATGTAGTACAGATGTCTTTCAGGACATTGTATACGTATCTTTTCTGGACGACATAGATGTCTTTTATGGACCACACAGATGTCTTTTCTGTATGACATAAATGTCTTCTTGTAGTCATATAGATGTCTCCTGGATGCCATACAGATGTCTTTTCTGGACGTCATATAGATGTCTTCTGGACATCATGTAGATGTCTTTTCTAGACGTCATATAGATGTCTTTTCTGGACATCATGTAGATGTCTTTTCTGGATGCCATACAGATGTCTTTTCTGGATGTCATGGATGTCGTTTCTGGACGTAGTATAGATGTCTTCTGGATGACATATAGATGTCTTCTGCACGTCTTATAGATGTCTTTTCTAGACGTCATGTAGATGTCTTTTCTGGACGTCATACAGATGTCTTCTTTG
>NW_024612118.1:0-1066 GCF_008729295.1 Plectropomus leopardus
TGACCAGAGGAACCTTATTTTCCTATAAGAGAGCAGGAAGAGTATTATTATTATTGCACCTGTTTTATAGGGGCTGGAGCTTGTCCTCACGATGCCTTGTTGTGGCTAAAATGTTTAACCAGTTTGACAGATGAGGGTATAAAGATGCTGGTGCGGCATGACTAATCAAAATCCAAATAGGTTTGTCCTTAATGCTTTCAGGTCAATTCTTGAGTTACGGGAAACCTGAAACTATAAGTTTACCCTGCTAGTTATGATTTGAATGTAATTTTGTGCAGTTTTTAAAAAACTGTTGTTAAATTTATTTGAAATGAATTGATCGTATTAATTATGATACAGGTGCTGACTGTGTTGGTTTGCTGGTGATTTGATGTTGCCTAATCACTTTGGGTACTGGATCCTTGCCATTGCTATCTAAATTAACACAATTAAAATTCGTCTTTGGACTCAGTGTCACTGTATCACTAGTCTACTGTTGTATTAGACTAAACTAAACTTCAGACAACATTCCTCTGAGGGAGATGCACTCAAACACATACAGCGCGGTAAAAGACAGCTCAATAAGGAGAACTGTGCCTCCCTGTGGAAAACAAACAGCATGTCCAAAACTGAAAAAAATGAGCAAAGTAGAGCAAACGAAAAAAAAGGCCAAAAAAAAAAAATAAAAGCAAAGAAGATAAAATAATACAAGTTCTTGTTTTACATTCCTAAAATAATCTTCGTCACCGAGATCAAAATAAAAAGATATTTTAGTGCTGCTGAGCGAGTACAAATTAGAGTTGTAGATCATTGAAACATATTCTAACATATATTACACCCCATATTTCATGGGGGAAAAAACAAGCAAAATGTAGCAAATAAACACAAAAGAGAGTAAAAAAATTTTCATTGAGGGGCGAGTCAAAGGCTTTGGGCAGTTAATCAGATTTTATACCACTAAAACAAACCAAAGTTGTCTTTGTATTGTTTTCTAACAATACTATACGTTTGTAGTTTACGACAAAATGGACATAAAAACTTTGCAGTGTTTCAACTGATGCTTGAATAAACAAAAAATCTTCATCTG
>NW_024612119.1:0-1882 GCF_008729295.1 Plectropomus leopardus
TTCTGTACTTAGTTAAAAATAGACATTCACCACATTTGTTTTCAATCCATTCTTTTTTTCCCCAACATTTTTGAAATAGGTTCTGTTATGAGGGTGTGTTGATTAATTCAAACAACGCATCTCCTTTTGGGGGTGAAATTGACCCTTTAAATTCAAATTTTCATCCTAAAACTACATTAAAATTATTTTTTTTCTTAACAATTTATACAATTTTACAACAGGAAACGTGAACAAGAAGCATGTGTACGTGTGTATGCGTGTATGTGTGTGTGGTTTCTTGCTCCAAAAATTATTGAAATATTTTTCACGTGTTTTTAAACTTTCAAACAGGTCAATTTTACCCACAACAAAACAACAAACCTGTTGTGTTTTTTTAGGTTATCATGCCAGGGTATTGTGTACAAGGAACAATCGGTCACAAGATCCTAAATGGCCAGAGGAAACTGGAGATGGAGGGGAGAGCAACAGTAAGATTTCTTTATTTCTTCATCTGTGTTGGTGATAGTTACTGTTATTTTTTATGAAATCTTTTCTTCCATCTCAGCAGAAGTCTTCAAATGCAGAACAGTTAAACAATTTTGGACAATATGCTCATTCGCTTTCTTTTCAGGAGTAATACGAGACGATTGATACCACTCTCATATCTAACTGTTGCACCTTTACGGTCGTCTCTCCCTGTTATTCCTCCAGTGTTCAGTTTTCAGGAGGTTTCCAGCAGGAGCTGAATTATCCACAGGGATAAAACAAACAGATCAGATCATTAAAACTGATAAAAACACTGAATACAGCAGCTTCATGTTAAAAAATTTTTTTTTTTTTACATGTTGCCTTTAAATTGTGTACAAATGAGTTATGACGTGCTTATTATTGACATTGAGACAGAGCCAGGCTAACTGCTTAACCATCTCCTTTCTTCACCTTCATATTTAACAAAAAGGAGATCAGAGAAACAACAGAGATGATGATCTTTCCATCAAACCCTCTTAAAAAAGCCAATAAGAGTATTTTCCGAAATAATCAAATTCAACTTTTAAAAAAAGGACAAAAAACGTGAAATTGTTCTGCATGTGACAAACAATTCTGACACATAATGATTGACTTGATTTTTCTGTGATTGTTCCAGCTGGATGTGAAGCTGCAGGTGGAGTACATGTCCTTCAGTGCTCACGCAGATGCAAAGGGCATCATGCAGCTCATTCGGATGGCAGAGCCTCGAAACATGCTGCTGGTGCACGGGGAGGCAGTGAAAATGGAGTTCCTAAAGGGCAAGATTGAACAGGAGTTCAGTACGTACAGTCATGATGTCCGGCTCATTTGTATCTGCTCCCCTCCAGTTTAACCACGGGCGCAAGGCGTTTCTCTGGCTTTACAGACTTTTATTACACAAACATGCGTTCACACGTTCTCAATCATGCTGTGAGAACTAAAAACACACAAAATCACAAGAAAAGATGATCAATACAAAACATCTCAAAGGAATTTTCTTACAAATGTCGCTACTTCATTAGCATAAATAAGCTCAACTTTGCTGCTACAACTTAAAGAAGAGAACAGAAACGGCGTTGAGCGTCTTCACAGCTCGTAATTTCATTTTCATAATTCATCTTCTACAATGTGAGTTCGGCTCTAAAGGAAGGGTGCCGAAACACAGTAAAGGAAAGGAAAGGAAATGTATCAGCTCCAGTAATTCAGCACACAGGTCCTTCCAGAGACGTATATTTTTATTTATATATTTTATTGATATTTATGCTCTTTTTAAAATGATATTTGCAGTAATTGTTAAATAGTTTTTAATGTAAGTTTTAATTCTAAGCAAAAATCAATATTAATCACTCATAATCATAAACCACATCAGTGAATCAAATATTTGTATAAATAAACT
>NW_024612120.1:0-2046 GCF_008729295.1 Plectropomus leopardus
ACCTCCATGTCAGACAATGATTTCCAATAAAAAAATGCAACCCTCGTATCATTTTCTCCAAAGCCAGACTCCATTGAGAAAAACAGTTCCGTAACATCGCTGAACAGCGGAGCTGCTTGGTCCACTGCTGCCTTCATCAGTTGGTTTGTTTGTGTTTTTGGCTGACTTTGACACAGCTCACATGTTCAGCCAGCTAAAATGACTGTTTTTCCCAATGGCCTCTGGTGGCTTTGATGAAAGCATAGACGGAAGCCATTCTTGGCTTAATATGTCTAAATTTAATATATTTGGTTGGTAGGAAATAAACAACTTGAAGACATAACCTTGGGATTTATGTTTGAGTAATTATTTGCAGACAGATTTGTAATAATGAAACTAATTGTTAGCTACAGCCTTGATTGAGCTGTAGTAGTACTTTGCTGCGATCTGAACGTTTCCTCAGCATGTTCAAGTCTTGACTTAACCTTGTAATTCTCAACCTTAAGTGTGACGTGGGAGCGAGATCGTACAAGGGAGATTAGAAAAAGGCTCTCTCCGACGAGGCTGACAGCACCAACAGCCACTTTGAGATGAGACTTGTGTGTGTGTGTTTGTAAGCGTAGGTGTGTGTGAGTGGAGGAGAGAGAAAGGAGCTTGAGAGAGACAGGTGGATGTGACCATGAAATAGTTTGTGTTTAAGTGTGAGAGCAAGAACAAAGGTTAGTTAGTGTGTGTGTGTGTGTCATTTCAAATCCATTACCAGAGAGCTGCAGTCCATCACATTAGAGTTAAGACCAACCTTATTAAGATAAGAAAGAATGAGACAGACCTGAAGCCTATGGGAACCACTGATAAGACCAAACAGTGTCAGTCATTGTGTGTGCATATATGCGTGCATGCGTGTGTGTGTGTGCGTCAGTGAGGCGTGTGTGCGCATGTATTATAACACCCGATCACTCCCTACATCACCTTCTCACACTGTACCAAGGAAACCAGCGATTAGTGACTAAGTGGGCTCAAGCCTTTCCTTGTGAGGTTTCTCATTGGTCCGTTGGGGTAAGCTCATGCATGTACTTAAAAATCCACTGTCCTGGCCAGGATGACTAAGCGATTAAAGCTTTTCTTTTCTGACAGAAGGTTTCTTGAGGTAATTATGCACTGACTTACAGTCTGTGGGGAAATATAGGTTTTGTTCAAGCCACATTACACCTCATTTATACCTGGAAGGAAGACGGCAATACACTAACTTTAGAGATGAGATGTAGGGGGGCAACGCACGCAAATGTGAAATGAAAATCATCTTTTTTTTACGAGCAAATGATCTAGGAACAAGTAATACTTCTTAAATGACCACAGCACTAAAGGCTATTATGTTGTCAGACGTTTTCAAAAACTCTCTTTGGTGCAGAAGACGAGGATGCTCAGATGTCCTAGAATTAATAATATGCTGCCAAATAGCATTGTCAAGTGAGTGATTTAACATGAATATTTTGGAAAGGACAATGTGAATTTGGCTGTTTTATGCTTTTTTTTTTTTTTTTAAAGGGTGTTTTTATGCTATCTGATTCTTAGAGCTGAAAAGTGTCACACTGTCCCTGAATGCACCAGCTTTGTAGTCAGCCCCCACTCACAACTGAATTACCACACGGTGACAGTGTAACTTGGACAACAAAAATAAAGGCAATGAACCGCTCAATGGTGATGGATTACCTATTTCAAGCAAGATTCAAGTCTGTGGAAGTTGATTTCCGCAGCATACTGAAACGAACGGCTGCCTGAAAGACAGAAATTCAAAGTCATAGAAAGTTTGGGAACATGATCAGCATTAATTTGAAAAGTACAAATTGTATATTTCATGTAAGACAAGGTATATTGCTTTTTTCTTAATATTCTGTATCGGGAATTTGTTACGCTTGTGGGAAGGTGAAAATCCTTTGCTTTCAAAATTGACACAAATGTAATATAAAAATGAAAAACTATCTTTGTGGTCATTATTTTTGGTTTATGTACTTCGAATGTGTAATACTTGTACTTCAAATGTATAATACTTACAACTTAACACTTGAC
>NW_024612121.1:0-3887 GCF_008729295.1 Plectropomus leopardus
GCTCACCTGGTCTGTGCAGCTGAGACTGAAGTCTGACGCTTTAAATCAGCTGTAGCCAATCAGAGACATCATGTGACTGATGGAAAACAGATGAACCAATAAAAATGCTCGCAGCCGGACTGAAGGTCATTCAGAACAAGGGACTGTTCATTATTTTTGGGGTTAGGGTTTCATCACTGGGGAGGGACAACTTTACACGGCTGGATTTTGTTTTTATTTTACTGCCAATTTTCATAGAAAACACGCTCAGGGTTTTGCAGGAGAAAAAAAAAATCCCTCCCCCCCAAATTTATATTAACATGTTTTATGTAAACCCAAAACTTAAAAAAGTAAAAATAAACATCCCCCCAAAAATTAAAAGTTGAACAGAGAGAAAAAATAGACTTTTTTTTGTCAAAACACATTTAAGGGGAAAAAAACCCTTTTTCTAAAGGAAAAAAATTATCACCAAAACTTTTATGGAAAACAAATTCCCAAGCTTTTCTTAAAGGAAAATAAAATGGCTGAAAATTTTTAAGGGAAAAATAAATCGCTTTTTTTTTAAGGGAAAAAATTGCTAAAAAAAAATTGAAAGGATAGATATTTGCTAAAATGTTAGTTTTAAACCCAGATTGTTAAAGCACAGAAACTGGCATGAACAAATGTAAAGACAGAAAAAAAAGACAGAGTGAGGGACACAGTGAGGGACACAGCGAGGGACGCAGCGAGGGACACAGCAAAGGACGCGGCGAGGGACGCAGCGAAGGACCATGAAGGATTCCCAGATCTGCTTCAGCTGCACGTTGAAACTGAACAAACCGAACTCGGAAATGACGTCAGACTCAGAAGCTTCTCAGGAGATTTTGGGAAACTGATCAAAGTTCAGTTTGGAGTTCAGCTGAAGATTCAAAAATGTGTTTCTGCTTTTTGAGGAAAGTTCAAAGATTCTGACTCTTTCAAGATAAAAACAGAAAAACCCTCCAGATGAGAAAAGCGTCGCGGCTGCAGGTTTCGAAGGGTTAAAAAGACGACTGTGACAACTGAAACTTAAACGAGCAGAAAAACGTCGCTGAAACGTCCCAGTGAGACCAAAGTGAAGCCTTCGGATTCAGAGTCGGTTCTGTGATCCAGAAATCAATAAATTTATATACAAATAAATACATTTTAACCCTCTGAAGCCTGGACGGACATCCGTTTGTCTCGTGCTGCCGTCAGGCGCCTTTCACAAACGTTCACGCCTCCGACAGCCTCAAAAACACAGAAAAAATACAATCAGCAAATTACAAAAAAAAAAGGTCAAAGGTGAGAAGAAAATAAACGTAAAATGGTTTCAAAATAAGGAGAAGGAGAATTATCTGAAAGTGATTCCAAAAAATGGAAAAGTCCAGAAATAGATATGTATGAATATTAGAATTATAGACTGAGAGTCTGTCACAGAACTCGATACTTTTTAGCACTTTTTTGGTTCATTTTCCTTATTTTTTGTTTTCCTTTTTTCTAATTTTCAGGTAATTTTCTTGTAACTTTTTACTAATTTGTAAAATACAAAAGTTATTATATTATATTACAAAATATCCACAAAAACGAGTCTTTTTTGTTTGCGGCTGTCGTGTGGACGACTTTTCCTATGAAAATCCAACAAACCGCCTGAAGTTTGACTTCAGTCGAACAAAAGAAGCTTTTCAGGCGCTGACGCTGAACATTAACCCTTTAAAAGCTGCATCGATCGGCTTCATCTCCTTCAAAAACACGGGCAGAAGGCGCCGAGCAACTCAGGAGGAAATGACACAGAAATGAGCAAGAAATGAATAAAAAGTACAAAATAATTACTTAAAACCTCTGACACATAAACATGAAAGAAATAACACAGGAAAGTAAAAAACACAGAAATAAAGAAAACTACCTGAAAAAGTGCTAAAAATGATAATTCTGTGAAATAATCTTAAATATTTAATTGTGATCATTCTAAATACTTCTTGACATTTTAGCCGAGCTCATAAAAACTTTAACGTTTTTTAATCTAAATATTTTTTTCTTGCCAAGTAGCTTGTTGTCTTGTTCCTGAAGTTTCTGACAGAAATCAGACGAGCGGCGTTTGGACGCAGCTGCAGAGAAGTGAGCACCATCCAGGCTTTAAAGGGTTAAAAGCTTAATTTTAATCACTCTGATAAAAGCAGAGAGGACCGGGACGCCTCCCTGAGGAGCTCCGCCACCCCTCAGCCAGTGAAAACCTGCGGCCCTGACTTCTGACCCCGCAGTAACAGACAGCCGAGCCTGAAACAAAGCGTCAGATTTTATGTGACATGATGAAACACGTGAAGACAAACAGGAAGGAGCTGCTAAAAACAGCAGGAAATCAGGATCCTTCACAATAAGAGTCCAACCCCCCCTCCAAAATAAGAGAAAACTGAAAAAAAGAAACAAAGTACAAACACCCACACATCTTCATCTTCATCATCGTCACTGTCGTGGTGGTCTTAAAACCAGTCCGCGGACTCCCACAGTCTCCGCCTTCCTCCTCTAAGTGCATCATGGGAGATGGGCCACATGAAGCCCCGCCTCTCAATAAGTTCACCATTTACAGTCCATGGCATCTGAGAGCCCCGCCCACCGCAGGAGTCATTGTGTGTCACGGGGAGGAGGTGGGGCCTCTCCCAGTGTCAGAGCAGCTGGTTGGCTGGCGTTCCGCGTGGCAGCTGGCGTGTGATTGGTCAGAAGGTCCATCAGTCGCTGTCGGAGCCGACGGCTGACGAGCCTTTCCTCTTCCTCTTCGGAGCTTTGGGCTTCGAGTCCTCCTCCTCCTGTAACACAACGCACACTGTCACCATGGAGACCGACAACACACACCGTCACCATGGAGACCAACAACACACACAGACACCATGGCGACTGACAACACACACTGTCACCATGGAGACCGACAACACACACGGACACCATGGAGACCGACAACACACACCGTCACCATGGAGACAAACGACACACACCGTCACCCGGAAAGACCTCTGCGACGTCACACTTGCTCACTTCCTGTCCGTCTACGGGCCCGTCAGCGGGACGAGCTCAAACATAAAACCAGGCAGCAGTGTGGGTGGAGCCAAGGGCCAGAGCCTACGTACCGAGGCGCTGCTGGAGGCGCTCTCCTCCTCGTTGTTGGTGGGCGGAGCCGCTCCTTTCCTGGAGCGCGGCGAGGAGGCCGGAGCCTTGCGGCGAGACTTGGGAGGCTTGGACTGCGAGTCCTCGTACTCCTCGGCCAGAGCGAACAGGTCGCTGAACCTGCAGGGACAGGTAGTGATGTCATCAGGGAGGGGGCCGGTTCGTTTTTACTGATATTTGTGCGTTCGGCGCAGAGCTGAAGGGACGGACCAATTCTGCTGCTGAACATCTGACTGTTTCTTAAATATCGCTGGAAAACTGATTTCTCACCTCAGTTATTCTCGTTTCCCTCCAAAAACTACACGTGAACACGACACGAGGTCCGACTGACCTCTGCCGGATATTTCCACTGAGCCGACCTCAAACACGTCACACCGAAACCAAACGCAGCCTCCGTTACCGATCCAACAGCTCCGGTCCTGATTCTGCATCATATTTACTGTTTCTGACTGTCTGTGTGTGTGTGTGTGTGTGTGTGTTTGTGTGTATGAGAGTGTCTACCTCATCTTGTGTGCTTCGTCACAGCTGGCCTGAACGTGCTGCAGAGCCTGAAGGATCGGAGTCTGAGTGAAGACTGACAGACACAAAATCTATCAATCAACCAGTGATCATAATCAATAATGCAGTTACATTTGTTCTTGGTGTGTGTGTGTATGTGTAAATACAGTTCTTGGTGTTGTGTGTGTGTCTGTGTGTGTAGTTACAGTTCTTGGTGTTGTGTGTGTGTGTGTGTAGTTACAGTTGTTCTTGGT
>NW_024612122.1:0-2441 GCF_008729295.1 Plectropomus leopardus
ATAAACAGATTTTCTAAAGGTCATGCATATTTATCTCTATATACACCTGTCTGTTAAAAATGTTAAAAAATAAGTGTTTCAAAATGAAGAAAAAAATATGTAAATGTCAAACATGCACTAAAAAGTGTGTTGTAAAAACATGCAAATACTGAAATACGCAAATTTAATAACTATTTAGCTAAAGTGCTGCATATACACACACATGTATATCCACATCCACGTATGCATACATGATAAAGGGCTGACTTACTTCATTTTCTCGGCCAGCTGCTCCGTGTTCTCCCGGATGGCCTGAGACAGCTGAGACACCGGGTTCAGCATCAGGTTGTCCAGAATCACCTGAAAGAGAGAATCGGTCTGTGACGTCACATCATCAGCGACAGCCACACAAACAGCTGATTTCCCAGCAAACCAAAACTAACGGCAGCAGCTGCTTCAGTCTGCTCAGGACACGTTCACACTGCAGAGTCAGAGCGGACCCTGTCCACCTGCTTTCACCTGTCCACCTGTCTGTGGACGCTCTGTTCACGGGCCTTTAAAACAAGCTGCTCACCAACGTCAGCTCATTCAGAACGCCTCTGCTGACAAATACTAGGAAATATGAACTCATAACTCCGCTTCTAAAATCCTCACACTGCCTCCTGTCGCTCAGAGAATTCATTTTAGAAATAAATCTGTGTCTCAGAGGCCAAATGTGTCTCTGACACGCTTGTGACATGTGAACCTTCACCTGTGGCCAAAAACTGACCGTCAGAGTCAGAAGCAAACATGACGCAGCGTTTTGCTACCATGCAGAAAATAAAAGAGAAGCTGCGACTCTGACCGCTTTTAAAATAAAAAATGTTCATTTTTCACTCTGCCTATTCCATCAGCTGACTGCAAAATGTTTTTAAACTTGATTTTCATCTCTTGTCTGCACTTTTGCTATTTTTAATGGTGATTTTTTTAAATTGTACATCATTTAGTTATGAATTTTATCCTTTATATCTTTTATCTGTGCTCTTTTATTATAAATCTGTATCCTTTAACCCTTAGGGACTGTTTTACAAAATGTCCTTCTTCATTTTTTGAGAATTTTTGCTGTGTTCGTGCATTTGACATACATTTAGACCAGATTGTGTATTTTTGCTGAATCTTGTAATTTGCAGCTCAGCTCCTACACTTATATAGACTTATGTCTTAAATACAAATGATTACATGCATACTGTTGAGTGCAAAAAATTCACCATTGAAACCCATTCAAACTGCAATTTTGTTCAAGTTTTGCACGATCTGTGATGGAAACACTGTCCTGTCTCACCAGGACGCAGTGTCCAAGGCAGCGTTGGAATCTTGGTGATACACTGAATATTTGATGGTCAGTTATACTCTGTACTAATATAAGAGGTTAAATCTATCTAGTTGAAAAAATTGCTGAAATAAATCAAATTAAACTTGGACTCTGAGTTGCAGGGTGAACGTGGTCTCAGTGGGATTAGACAGTGACCTCTTCGCGGTTCCACGGACGGCGTTGCTTAGAACCGGGCTCCGGCTCATTCATGTTTGCGTCCAGGTCGGAGACGACTGCAGAACCTGGAGGAACCTTCTGGTAGTTTAAACTGGCCTCAGGGATATGTTGGACCAGCTGGAAAGAGAGTAAAGGGAGTCTGGCTCCGGTGATCCAACCACTGAATGTTTGTCATCAAACCAGTGAGCAGCCGACCGGCGATGGCGGCGCTCTGTGAACGCATGCACCAAGTCAACATGCAGCTGCGATGGTGGAGGGCAGTGAATTTTAGTACTGCTGGGAGACAGCGTGTTAACATCCACGGGGAGACGCAGGAGTGCAGGAGGGTCCGACTGGTCACCAGCTACAGCTCCATGAACTGTAACCACAAAACCAGTTAAACCAGTTCATCCATGGTGCGGGGCGATGGAAGTTTATTAACGGCAAAGCTACTGAGCAGCATGAAACCAATCTGAGCATGCATCAGTCTGAAAAACAGTCAGGTATAATAGAGTCGGGTAGAAAAAGGGCAGAGCAGAGTATTTATGAAAGTTAGGCAGAAAAAAGGGTAGAGCGGGGACAGGTTTAACGGAGCCCTGTAGAAAAACGGGAAGGATTCGGGTAGAAAAAGGGTAGAGCAGGGTAGAGACCAATAGAAAAGGGGTGGAGCAGGGTCAGGTACAATGGGATTGATTTAAGTTTGGTTGGGTATATTTTGCTGGTTTGGGGTCTGGTAGAAAAGGGTTTGGGTAGAGTGAGGTTGGATAGAAAAGGTTCCGGTTAGACTGGCTGTAGTAGAGCGGGGTTAGGGGTATAACAGTAGGGTGGAGTAAGGCTGAGCTGGGTTTTTAAACAGGTAAACTTGTTTGTACCAGCAGACAAAACCCTGACCCCACCGTGCAGCAGGTTTGGGTTGAGTAGAGGTTAAGTCGGGTACAGGGCAGCAGGTTTGGGT
>NW_024612123.1:0-2353 GCF_008729295.1 Plectropomus leopardus
CACACACACACACACACATAAGCTGACGGAAAGGCAGACTCGTGTGATGCAGAGGTTAGCTCACTGGCAGTTGGAATGCAGTCTATCAGCTGTATTTATTTTTAGCGAGTTTACCCGAGGTTGAAAAACTTGTGTACATGCGCTAATTTTGGTGGGAAAGGGGTATATACGAGCTCAAGCCTGAATGGTTATAAATAATTCAGATCCAGTACTTCAGTAAAATGATCCATATACCAGTGTAATCAAAGCTTTGTACCAAGTATACATGCATTCGAAATTCTACAAAATAAAAAAGGAATTAAGACAGATTTACCTTAAGTATCAAAAGCAGCATAAAGTAAAATGGAAATATTTAAGTTAAGAACCTCAAAATTGTACTTGAGTACAGTACTACTTAACTGTCTGCCTCTTGCACTCGACATACCAATATGGTCTTTTTTTCATTTTTTATTGAATTATAACAAATTTGTTTTTCTGTGCCTTTGAAAGACCTTGGATAATATCATATCATAACACACCTTTTAGGAAGGAGATGACACAATCCTGGTACGAGTGGTTCCAGCAAAGTCATCACGACCTCCAGGCAGAATCAAGGTGAACTTTGAAGACATGGAGAAGAATCGAGAGGAGGAGATAAAGAAGAAGGCTGAGGAAGAGAAGAAGAGACGGTACGATGAAAACAGACGCTCCTTCAGGGAAGCCAAACGACGCTCGATTGTTCCACAGGTAGGGATCTGACGAAATGAACATTTTTGTTGACTTTTAATAGGATGTAAGCTGTTTACAACCATTATAATGATTGTGGATCAGATTGAAAAATGCAGTCTCACATTTAGGATGAAGAGGAGAAGCCTGCAGAGAGGTCGCAGGTGACCCCTGGGAAGCTGAAGATGACGTTTGAGGAGCTGGAGAAGGAGCGGCAGGAGCAAAGGAGGAAGCAAGCGGAGGAAGAGGCCAAGCGGCGACTGCTAGATGAGAAAAAAGCTTTCGAGGAGGCCAGGCTGGGAATGGTAAAGAGAACATAACGTTACTTTAACCCTTTGAAACCTGGAACAACATCAGTTTTCTTGTGTTGCCTTGAGACATCTTTTACATAAGCAATGGTTTGATTTCATATGAAAACATGGCTAAAAACACATGAGATGTCCCTAAAATTGCAAGAAATAAGGAATAGGTGACAAGGAAATTACCTGAAAATGAGTTTAAAAGAGAGAGAGAGATTATTAGAAGATAATAATAATTCTCTTCCCTTGATTTTGAAAGACATCAAGCCACTTTTCTCAGGTTTCATAGAGTTAAATCACTTTATCTCTGCAATACACCATATCAACATCCTGTCATCCTCCTGATGCTGACAAGAAATCTGAAAAAATATACAAATTATTTGCCAAGAAGTGGCCTACTGAGTAGCAATAGTAGTCTTTATGTGCCAGGTACACCTCTTAAACTGACAAACTTAAACACTGAAGTAAAGTTTGTGTGATGTTTGAACTGTTGTTGAGCTTACTTGATCTGTGCTGTACGTCTGCATGTTATCAGGGAGAGGATGAGGAGGACGCTCAGCCGGCTCAGCAAGATAAGGAGGAGTTCCGACCTGGAAAACTGAGGCTGAGTTTTGAGGAGGTGGAGAGGCAGAGGGTAGAAGAAGAGCGCAAGAAAGCAGAGGAGGAGTACAAAAGACGAATGGAAGAGGAGAGAAGAGCTTTCGCCGAGGCCAGGAAGAGCATGGTCAGTATGTTTCTCCATCAATAAATATACAAGTAGATACCAAAAAATAAGTGTCAGTATCAATATCTCAGTTTGCAAACATATCTGGTGTTAGTATCATTATTTATATAACTTATATTGAAAGAATAGTTACTTATTTAGGGAAATGGGCTAATCCACTTTCTGGTGGTGAGTAAGATAAAAGGACAGACCCCACTCTCATATGTGTACATTAAATATATGGCTGCAGCCAGTTAGCTTAGCTTAGCATAAAAACTGGAAAAAGGGGGAAACAGTCAGCAGGATTTTATTCAAAGATTTATTCAAAATCCAAATAGCAGCACCTCTAAAGCTTCCTTGTTAACAAGTTCTATCTTATTTTATATAATTTGTGCAAAGCTGGAGTGTAAAATTGACATTTCAACAATTTACAGGGGGTTATCTATCAGACTATTTCTTGGCTATAAGCACCAACTACTTCACCAAAAAATTACAAAACAGCAGATTTTTTTACACTTATGCTCACAATTGTCAGCTCTCTCCAGATTGAACCACAATCAAGATATCTTATGTTAATTAGGGAACTTTAGAGGTGCTTGCATAGGTGAAGTTTTTTGGCGGGTCAATGCAATTAGAAAAAAAAAAA
>NW_024612124.1:0-3741 GCF_008729295.1 Plectropomus leopardus
ACTCACTACTCAAAGCAGTCCTCCACATCTTTTATCTACAGCTCAAATCTTCTCTCCAGTGTCGCACATTTTCATTTTCACTAACAAGAATAAACACTTTATAGCGGGTGACAGTCACTCCCATTATTCAACCTTGAGCCAATGTTTGGATGAGGATAGAGAAACAAATACAGTGCCAAGACTGCATGCAAGAAGCTTCTGTAAATACAAAGTGGCTGTGAAATGACTCCCATGGTTGGCAGTGTTTATCTCTAATACAGTGGTTTGTTTGGGAGGCTGAATTGTGCTGGCAAAAAATACTGGAAAATGGAGGGGAAATACTTGTCTGATTGAATAATAAGAGGGTAGTGGCACAGATTATTTCAGCTGATACCCTTATGATCAAAACATTTTGCCTTGTTGTTTGACTTATTACTAAACAATGACAATAGAGATTCATGGAAGTATTCTTAAGAGGCCTTTCCTCCAATCCATGAGCTCTTTGGGTATTTAGATTTATGTTGTTTGAGTGATGTTGCGTAACAGGGATAATACTTCTCATCATTCTCCAGTTAACCAGCTCATACAAGCCTACAATTAAGACTGCACTGAGGAAACTGTTCTGCATACGCTGCAGAAAAAAAAACCTGGCTTAAGACTTTCTAGCAGCCCACAGCTTGATTGAGCAACTGGCATTTGTACATGTGGTGTATTGGTGCAAAATGGTGCAAACCCCTAAAAATGAAACTAAAATGTCCAGTGTGCAGGAGCTAGTTGCATCTAGCAGTGAGGCTGCAAGGCAGAAACTACCCCAATGTGCCAAACATTTAGGAGAAACATTGAGGCCAACACAAAAACATGCAAACCTGGACTCTGTGGAATGGACCTGCTCAGTATATTGATATAAACCGTTCATTCTAAAGTAACAAGAACACATAATTTCTCATTTTCAGGTGATTTTAAACTAATGGGGAAAAGGTTTTGAATATTATTGTAGATTTCTGCCAATAGATTGCCCTAAATCCTGCACACCAGACCTTAAAATGATTGAATTTGACTTAAGAAATCAATAATATCCCCATATCGTTGTCTCTGTCACTCACCCATCCAGACTTCTCCAAACTGTCCTGCTCCAAGCCTGCGCTGCAGCTTCAGCGACTCACGTGGAATCTCCCACTCATCCTGCCACCAGGGCTTCTGCGGTGCCTTTGACTGACACGGCTTCATGAGCTTTGTGCACAACCCATCTGCATCACCTGGAAGTCAAAGAGATCTTAGGTTTAGAATTCTGAGATGACGAGCCAACGGCAATCAGCTATCTTGACTGACAGAATAATTAGGATTTTTTAAAGTGTGGTTGTGTGAGATACTTTTACAAAGTCAATGCATTATCTACATGGATGTCGGCACACCCCCAGTTTGGAGAAGCAGGTTGGAGTCACATACAGAAGCTAAGCAATGCACTGCTTTGAATGGGGTCAGCAATTCACCTATTTTAGCCACCTAAAAAAGCAATCAATACCAGTTTAAGTGTATGCTATACTCAAAGTATATTCACTGCTTTGCCTATGTGAGGCCTTTATATCACTCTCTTCAAAGCCAGACTCCACTGAGAAAAACAGTGATTTCATGTCGCTGAACAAGGGAGCTGCAGTTAGTTAGTTTGTGTTATGGTACTTTTTAACAGCAGACATTTTGACTTGTTTCAGCAGGAAAAGCACGGTGAAGTTGATAAAATTAACAGTGGCTTATTTCCATTCAGTTTGCAGTAAGCTATTCTTGTGAGCCAGCATATACAATGCCAGGACCTCGCCTAAATGGAATGCGGCTATTATTAATGTTATTAAATACACCTGTGCTTTCGTACTATGACATGTCAAAATGTCTGCTGTGAAAAAAAGGTTAGCTGTATGAATTTGGTGTTTAAAGTGGTAAGTTCGGATTCACCAAAGTCACAGAATAATACAAACCTACTAACTGATCAAGGCAGCAGTACAGCAGCTCCCCTGTTCACTGAGCTCAAATTACCGTTCTTCTCAAAGGAGTCAGGTGGGTTTGAAAAGAGCTTAGATGTTGAACTGAAGCCGTTAACAGCTTCCCTGTTAGAAGGGGTTGTCTGATGAAAAGATAAAGAGGTGAAAACACTTCCAGTGTAGTCTACACTTAAACTGTTACTGATATTTTTAAGTGAGCCTTTTGCAGGTGACTAAGATACATTATGCTGTTGACTCCATCCACAGCAGTGCATTGCATTAGTTCTGTGTCAGAATCAGATGACAATGGATAAGAACCTCATACAACCCCACTTCAAAAAATCTGAACTACCCCTTTAATCTCCTCATGAGGCGGCACGCACGTGAGTGATGCTGGACAAGCTCCTTCAGAGAGTTAAAGGATATCTTGGCCGTGATGTAGAAGCCGCCGTTGTCCATGTTGCGTATTCTGTAGTGCTTGACTCCTTCTCCAGAGTTGTGGTCCAAGTCCCTGATTGATAAGGAGAATGATCCTGGAACAAAGAGAAAGCGTGATCTATCATGAAATTATGCAGAGGTCAACTAAAATATCTGAAAATCGAGTTGTTTAAACATGGGTTTGAAGGGCTTATGTGTAGCATTTATCATTTAATCAATACTGTATTCATTTCGGTGACTGGTCTAAGTATAGATTTTTTTTGCTATACAGTACAAAAAAATGTTGATTTATGACACATCAAGTGCAGTTAACAGTCTTTGTTTTACTGCATTTGCAACAGAATGGAATGAACTGAATGTGAATTACAGCAGTAAGGAAACTGAAAAGAAATAGATGATGTGAGTTGGGAAGTAGAAGGGGGTTTGTGTCAAATGGGATTTACTCCAGGAACACTGCCAGTAATAACAAGACTGAGTGATGTAGAGGATGTCAGTCATTCTATGCATTGTCTCACTTGTATAACTTTTTTTTAATGTCTAAAAATGCTACATGTATCACATTTAAGCAAATGTAACAGTGGGAGGTCACACTCACACACACAGGAACTTTCAAGAAGTGGTTTCTTTCAGAAAGTGTTTATGAGTCAGTGCCATGATGACAAAAAGATCACCTGGGGTTGTCTCGCTCTCTCGAATCAAGAAGGAGCCCTGCGTATTCCCAGGAGCGAGGAGCAGCCTCATGGCTTCGTTTCTAGATATGTTCTTAAAGAACCACCTGCAGCACAAACACACAGTATGCTTCACACATTGAGCTAACCACTTCCCTTCCCTCTGGGACACAGAACACATGATATAAGATGGGTGTTGAGGTTGAGTAACATGGTGATGAGAACAGTGTCGTTATGTTTCCTGTATGACATACGGTTCAGTCTCCATTGTGGTCATTGCAACAAAGTTGAATGGGATGTAGCCCTGCTGGCCTGTGGTGAGAGACTCGGCCAGATACCACTCTGGATCATCCCTAGATGTCGAAACAGAAAGCAGTGAGTTTGTTTTTACAGATCTGTGACGGCTCACAGCAGTCTAGACTTTCAGATTGGCCGAGTATACCTTCAGAAAGCAGTTTCAGCAAGCCCCCTGCAAGCAAAAGGGTTCTTTGCAATGTATGTGATCACTGCATGAAATAAACCGCAAGAGACAGGAGAGGCGCTCTCTACAAGCTACATACAATATTCAACACATTGAACATAAGAAGGTAAAGCACAGCTTTACAAGATATTACCCCCAAATATTAGCAAGAAATTAGCAGAAGTTAAAAGAAAAGCTTCTGAAAATGAGCAAAAAAGAAAAG
>NW_024612125.1:0-3200 GCF_008729295.1 Plectropomus leopardus
GTCTGTCCCTGCTGAGAGGCAAACCAGCTGCCTCAATCAAGCCAGAGACAGGCCTGCACAAACATCTCCGCTTCTGTCTCTGAGAAAAGCCACGCCCATTTTTGAAAAGACAGTAATTTAACAGGGACATAAACATATATTCTATCTTTTTTACTATTTAGTGTCAGTAGTTTGTTTGCTGAAAATGCAACAAAATGCACAATATGAGTGAGAAGGACAATTTTCCAACAAAATGTACTGTAGTCACGTGTGACACATGTGGGATAAATGCTATCGTACCCCTGTGGTTGTAACAAACCATTCAAAACTTATATTCTTATATTTTGTATCATGGTGTATTGTGTATTGCTTGCGCATGTTTTGCTTTTTGGTTTTTCGGGTCTTTTCTTTCCTCTTTGTGCTTCAGTTAATCTGATCATCAGCTTTTTAGCACCTTTCCACTTTGATGAAGGACACATTTTGTTTTCATTGTGTGAGCTGTATTCAGTCTTGATTGTTTTTCACTGACTTAACAATTCGGCTTCTTGGGTTTATTTCTATATGTGATGCAACAGAGAAAGGCTTCTTGATTACAATGGTGTTTGTGCCCTCCCCCTCAGCTCTGTGTGGCTGTGTTTTTGGTGACTTTTGCACTTCTGATTTATTAAACAGGTGATTAGAGGAAATAAGAGTTAAGTTTTTTTCCTCTTCCCCTCTCACCTATATGTGTATGGTCCAATCTCCACCACAGCAGGCCTGTCCCCATCCAGCACCTCCTCTGGGTTGGTCAGATTGAAGAAGTAAAACTGCATGTAAATCGGGGCCGGTGGATTCTCCCAGGCCTCGTATGCCTCGGTGCCATTCTTCAAAACAACTTCCTATAGGGAACAAAGGCCAGTGGGTTACTTACCCAGCACAACTGAGAAAAATATGTGACAGATAAATAGTTTGCTGCTGACTAAGCCGCCCACACATCACATGACAAATGCTGCTGCATACATCCGCTGCAAGTTGACTAAAGATTTTTGGATTACCTGTTATCATATGCCATTTATTGCACATTAAAATGGTCAAATTGAGGTGAAGGTATCAAGTACAGACTAAAATAAATATCCAGGTGATAATGATTTTCATACGTTAAACAAAGTGATGAGTGTATGATTATGCTACATGAGATACAAAATGTTATCAGATATTTAATTTTTAAGTTTAAACTGACACAGCAATATACCCCTCCAGCCCCACCTCTCCCATCACAGCTAAAAACATTTCAACAGTTCAATAAACAATTAACTAACTAAAAAACCGGCCATCACAACATGTCAAACTTATTGTGTCACAGTCCTAAATGTGAGTTATTAGTCACTCAACTAAGTAATTCAGCTAAAGACCAAAAGCAAACATTGACATAGTGACTCTCAGTGGTAAAGGTGAAACACAGCAGACTGTAGCACCACACTTTGATATTTCACAGCAAAACTGGATATGTAGCCTGTTGCAAATATCTGTAATTTAAGTCCTTCTTGTCAAAAGGAGCATTTCAGAGATTTACAGTGACATTCTTCCTGTCCACAGTTGTCACTTAAGATATCAATATTGGTATTTTTCCTGGGAAAAATTACATCAGTTTCACCAATCATACGTATTGGGCTTAAATTTCAGATATCCACAATTACTTTTATCGTCAAATTTTGATTCCAACAGATATCCACATATGCAGCTGCATTATTCCTAATTGTGATTTTAATTGTAAATATTTTAAATTGCATTTTTACTGTGAATAAGAATCACATTAGCCCCCCTGATACAATATTATCATGTATTTTAGGTCATGGAGTTATAGTATTGCAATATCAAAAGTTTTGAAGTATTGTGATAACATATTTTGCTTGATATTGTGATTAAATACCCCATTTTCAACTGCAAATTACAGAAAAACGTACTCATCATCTGTTTATCATATAAATTTGCAATGTGTTCATTTCACTTCAATCATTTTTTATTGCAGCAACATGTGTCTAGTAGACTGAAAAAACTGATTATGGATTTGTAGCATAAATAATTCATATAGGCTCAATAAAGTATCAATACTTGGCATTTCTATATTGATACAATATTGCCACACAAGATATTATGATGCTAAAGTGTTTTGATTATTTCCTCTCACCCTAACTAGTCATAATCGTAATTGTGGATATCTATAATGACATTTTTACTAAAAAATATTTTGGGATTTCTAGAATTACATTATGAATAACTAGAATGTTTTTTTCATTTTGCAAATCTGAATATATGATATGTATGACCTTAAATTTAGTTTTGACCTATACGATTAAAGTTGTAAATATCTTAAAACTCAATTTGTATTAACAATGTTGTAGTAGATATCCTGTCACCATTTTGACTAGTGAGAGCACATGTCTGGTGAAATACTACATGGATATCTAAAATGAAAGTACAGATGGGAGTATGATTAACTTAAAACCGCCTAACATAGCAGATCGGTTTTGTAAAGTCATGCTAGCTAACATTAACAGTCAACAAAATATCGACGTTAGCTTCAATCGTTTTAGCGATTATCTTGTTAACGCCTGTTACAAAACGTTGGCCTGAAAAAGACTTTTACCTTTTCAACCATCGACTGTAGAAAATGTGGAAACACGTTAGACAGGACCAAAGCAATACCGAGGATCAAGAGCAGTATGGACAAAACTCCGGTGCTGTAAATGCAGCATGATTTCAGTAGCATGATGACACAGCAGGCTGGTTTCTAACAGCAGTGGCCCCCACTGACACTAGCTGCTGTGTGTGGGAGCTGTTTTTGTTTTGATCGCTCAGGAACTTTCTCGGTCAAGCGCAGACAAACATCCGGAACGAAATACTTCCCGATTACCACTTCCGCTTTCTTCGACAGACGACGGCTATCCGGAGCACACAGCAATAGACGAATATATTACAGTGATTCATTATACAAAACATCCTATTTAGTTGTAATTAATAATGTAAAACATGGTAGTGTTGAAACATCCATTAGATGTTATACGAACAAATTGTGTTTTCCCACATTAGCCGGTTGTTGAAGGCTAAATGTAGGGAAAATAACTATCTCACCGACGAAAACTCTTTGATTTTAATCGCATGACAATAACGTCATTCATTCAGTGTTTTGTGGACCATTTTGTCTCAAACACGCATTCATAACTGATTTATTGATTATTCTG
>NW_024612126.1:0-3702 GCF_008729295.1 Plectropomus leopardus
GTTTACTACATTTCTGTGATGCTCTTCATCACATTCACTAACCCTCATTTCCATATGTAGGGAAATACTTCAAACCGGCTAAAGGAAGTAATCTATCACAGCAGACACGTCTGCTTTAACAGCCGTCTGTCAGTTGAGATGGGTTACTGTGATGTGATGCTATGATAATATAACAACAATAATCCACTATGTTATACTGAGTGTGTTTTGTCCAAATGAAAGGTCCCTAATGTTGCATTGTGGGTATGAAATACTACATGAAATAATCAGTCAACTTCACAGACAACTTCCAATTTTGTCTAAAAATAATAAATAAAATAATGGTTAATTCATTTTAAGTTACAAGTTTTCTTCCTTCTAGACAAATAATTTCCACTTACACAAAACCAGCTAAATTCTGCATCTCAAAAACATGAAACTGATACAAAACGTCAGTTTTTGAGTGACTGGAGAGTTTCACAGTAAATGCATATAGTTTTTATTGATTTTAAAGGCCACGTTTTTCACATTTTTAATCCAACTGAAGCAAACAGACGACCAGTGTTTCAAAATCACGCCCACAAAGAAAATGTACTGCGATTAAAAAAAAAGAAAAGAAATACAATATTTACAGGTTATTCTCATAGATACAATATATGGCTAATAGCTTTTATCTCGATTGCTTGTGAGACATCAGGTTTAAATACACGTAACAGAGCTAACTCCCCAGAACACACTAATGCTACTACAGCAAAGACAGACATCATGGGTGGTTTCTACCAAAAAAAACCTAAAGTGCTACTACAGATTATTTTCACTGAGTTAATAATGGAAAATTACAAAACGGATATGCATCAAACTACCTGTCCATAAAAACTGAAAGACATACGTTAACAGTTAGAGTTAATGAAGCAGTGCACTGTTGGATCCTAATTACGTTAGAGATTCAACTGACACTGTAAGGCTTAACGAAATTAAGTTATGTAGTCTGTAGAGTTTTATTTTCATTTGCATAAAACAGATCAGTAATACATGACTTTGAAAAAACACATGATTTGAATAAATCCCAGTATAAACATGAATGTAGGCATCAGGAATTCATTTCAGAAAAAGTCACATAAACACTAAATGAGGGAGTTAGCATTAATGTCATTCATACCGTCAGCAGGTCAATTAATGCTTTGTCTTATAATCTTTGTACCAAAAACAGCTTCTCTCTACAGTATGAAAAATTCCACTGAGATTTGTGCGAACACAGAAAAGAGCAGCATCCAGCTCTGAGACTAAAGCCTCATTTATGGTCGGGCGTTTGACACTTTGATTTCATGTCCTGCATCTGCAGAATTTTGTTACATTGCAGACGTGATACATTGTCACACAGTGTGATAGGTAGCGTTACTACTGTTGTCAAGGATACAGTTTTCAATCCAGAGCGACTCTGACCTTTGTTAAGTGTCACTGTCCGCAGATGCAGCCGACTGTCAGCAGCAGCTCCTGCAGAGCTGAGAGGACAGTGGCCGGTCAAACTGCTTTCAACAGTGCGACTGACAGCAAATATTTACTGAACCTACATATTTTTTACACCAGCTCCACGGGGAGAAATCAACAGTGTTTACATATATTGGTATTATTATAGTGCGCTCTGTGCTGTGTGTGCAGTGTGTTTCAATGAAAAACCAAACAGTATATGCAAACAGTGCACCTATTTAACAGTCCAGCTCCAAAAATAAAAAAGACTATGTAGGCCAGCTGTTGATATCGTTTTGGGCCGCCATAAACAAATGACTATTTGAGCAGGATATTTTTGTCATTTTAAACAGCCGTCTGTGCAGATTATGCTTCCATAAATACAACAGAAATAGACTTTAAAAATATGCATTGGGTCTCTGAATACAATGTAGACAACTGAAGCTTTTTTCCCGCAGCGTAAGTTGAAAGTGTCGTGCTGCTCCTTAATCTCTATCGAATGACAATCTTCAAAGTGTCAAACGCCCGACCATAAATCGACTTTACTGAGGTCAACTGTCTGTGTGCATTGGCTTTTGCAGCTACAGGAAAATAACGACAACTATTCAGATTCAATCTCCGGTTCTAGTTCCTTTTCCACGTCTATCCAGGAGCGTTTCTTGGCGCTGGGGAAGTCCTTTCCTAAAGCACCTCGGGTTAACGGCCTGGACGAGGATAAATCCCCCGTCCCTTCTTTAGGGCTTTTGTAACGGTGAGGGAATCTGATGGGGCTAACCTCACCAGATTTAGGTGGACTTCTTGCTCGCGCACCTGGAGGACTCCATAGATCTGCAGACTTGTTTTTCGGAGGTCTTCCTCTGCCTCGTTTGACCGGCACTGGAGTATCACTGACCACTCTGGGCGAGTCATTACTTGTTGTCTTGACAGTTATTTTTTCACTCTCTTCAACCACAAAAGATGATTCACTTTCACTGACGCTTTTACTTGTGTCTTCTTCCACAGTACTCTTTTTATTCTCGGTAACGGGGGTAACAGCGTTCTTTCGAGGCCTGCCTCTGCCACGGCGGACTACAGGAGGGCTCTGATCAGACTCAACAGGAGCAGGAACCGGTTTCATTCGCTTCACACTCAAGCAGGCAGTTGCCGGCGTTTTGTTTACATCCACCGCTGTGCCCCCCTCGTGGCTGCTCTCCACAGCTGGCAGAGACACCGAAGGCAGGTAGATTGATTTGTTAAGGAGGGCGAGCTCAGCCAGGGGGCTGACACCTGAGCGCTTTGGTTTAGAGTTTGAGGATTTTACAGTTTTGTTGTCCTCCAAATTGTGACTGCTTTCTGGATCTTTCGGGTGGTCATTTTCAGAGGAGCTCTTGTCTTTGTTCTTGGACGAGTCCGCATCAGAAGATGAAATAATCGGCGATGCAATAATCTTACCCTCCTGTCCTTTCAGCTTGGGCTCCATCACCGTGAGTGTATAGAAGCCATGACCAACTGTGAGAAAAGAAGAAAATGTACATGTAAGAATATAATATTACGGAAAAATGAGGGTAATTTGACTCAGGGATTTAAGGAGCAGTGTGTAGGATTTAGCTATGAGGATTGCAGATTGCAACTAGCAACTTTAACAACTAGCAACTTTAACAACTAGCAACTTTAACTCTGTCAGTTGCTGCTGCTGCACACTTCATCATCATCCACTCACAGTGGCAGTAGTAACACACCCAAACTTTGTCCCGTCAGTTGAAAACTATTGATCCAAAGCTGAAATCCGAGTTGAAATCAGCAGGAGCAAGTAAGCTAAGTCAATTAGGCACTATAAGGTTTCATCGTGATGTGTGCTCACTTTATTCATCTGATAATAAAGATCCAGACATTCTGAAGGTTTTTACAGGGAGCCAAATTATCTGCAGAGGTTTCTTCCTCTCTAAAAAACAAACGGACCGAGAGGTTTAAACTGCTAAAAACACTTAATAAAAAAGTTTCACATTAAAAATCAGTGTTTTCCGAGGCTGGTTGTTGCAGATGTGCTTTTAACTACAATGGCTGACCGAAAAATTAAAGTGTTTGGTTTGTCCGCTCCAGACTACTGTAGCAACACGGTCATCTCCATAGACAAGGACGGGCTTTCTATGTTGATATGAACCGCTCATTCTAAGGTAACGAAAACCCAAATAACTTATATATCCCCCTAAATCCTACATACTGATCCTTTAAATCAAAGCCAGAACAGGATGCCTTAACTTACGTGGTCTCAGGGAT
>NW_024612127.1:0-3590 GCF_008729295.1 Plectropomus leopardus
GATAGGAGGTGGCGGGGGAGGTGGGGGGCCAAAGTGCTGTTGCGGTGGCGCCATCATGTGGTGAGAGTGAGAGACTACAGGTGGCTGGCCAGGATAGTCCCCAGGGTGGTGGTGGGGTGGCTGACCAGGGCCTCCAGAGTGGGGCTCCCTTGAGGAAGAGTCATCTTGGATGGGCACAGTGATGAGATTGCTGTGCTTACGAGTTGTTACCGTGGCAATGCGGAATGTCTCAGGACCAAGAGCATTTGGGGGCGGAGCTTCGTGACCTGTTGGCGGGGGCGGCTGACTGTAGGGGTCGTGACTGCCGTGCTGGAGCGGGTTCGGGAGGTGAACATGGTTCTTGGGTAAGTGAGGCGGAGGAACACGGAAACGTTCGGGGACATCAGATGCAGGGGGCAGGTGCACAGAGTCCTGACGACCACTGGAAGACTTGGCTGCCCTCATGTGACGGTGGTTGACGTGGGCTTGCAGGTCACGCTGGGACAGGTAGGTGCGCTTGCATCCTGGCACAACACTGCACATGTAGAGGGAGCCGCGCTGGCACTGCTCGATGCGCTGCACTGGGTCTGTGCAGTTGTACATGGTGAGGCTGAACATGGGGACAAAAATTCATTGACACAAAGAAAAATAGTGAAAAACCCTTTGAAACCTTAGCAAATTGGTTTAATTTCTTTAAAAAACATGGGGAGAAGACAATGAGCAACTTAACAAGACATGGCCCAAAAAGTAGCACAGAATGAGTAAACAAAGACCCAAAAAATGCAAAAACACACACACACACACACACACACACACACAACAAACTTAAATTAAAAATAAATATTTGGATTGTTTTCTGTCTTTTTCCCCATGTTTTAGAAAGAAATAAAGCCGATTTGCTTAGGTTTCAAAGGGCTAAATAGCTTGTGAAAAACATCAGAAACCAGCAGAAGAAAACTGATGTCGCAGCAGGTTTTAAAGGGTTAAATGGTAAAAAGGTGTCCAGAAAGCTCACCCGGGGCACATCTTTTCTCCTTTCTTCTCATGAAGCAGAGCGCAGTCGTAACAGAAAACATGTTTGCAGGGGATCTGAGGGGTTGGAAGACAAGAGTTACACATGAACAATTTTCTTTGACTGCCTGTAGAAAAAGAGTCAAAAGAGTTAAATAAAATACATACCATGCGCCCATAGAGCTGGATAGGAAGCCCACATTTATCACAAAAGTGAATTGGTACTTCATCCCTTTCTCCAATCAAATTTAACTGTTAAAATAGAAGAAAAAAAGTTAAAGAATTTAATTGCTGAAAAGATTGCCTTTTAATAAAACTAGGCTGTCCATGCAGTAGCAAATTGCAAGTATTTTTAAAATTAGTGTTATATTACAAGAGAAATCAGCAAAAAGGGTAGCTTTGGGTCAAGTATTAGAAAGCCTACAACAACGAGAACACACTGTGTCCCACCAGACTAATAAACACTCCCGCTGCAAAAATAATGAGAACTCGTGTATGTGCAACAATAGAAGCCAGTCAGCATGAATCGATCAATCGATATTACAGTTAAAACAGGTTTTCTGAAAACATTTGAAGTGAGAAATAGGCAACTCAGGAACAGAATCTTGATTTATATTTGATCAGCACTGATTAGTTTAGCTGTTTGATCTCAGCTTTTTCCGGATTTTTTTTTTTTCTGACTCATATTCTCTGTGCAGGAAGCAATATGTTGCCCACTTCCCGTTCATATACTTAACTATAACAGCTAAACAGGGCACTAAAATGTTTTTCTGAAAACATTTAGAGCATAAATAGGCAGTGCAGTGAGATAATCTTGATGTATTCTTAAATGGCACTGCCTGGTTTTACAGTTTGATCGGATTTTGGTCCGAGAGACTGAATATGAGGACTCCCCACATCAGGAAAAACAGGAAGATAATCATTTAAATCAGTCTGGTATCATTATCTGGAGGGCAACATCCTGTCATAATTAAGTGGTTGTCATTAATTTCTGTTTAAACCCTTTGGGGCTTTTGCGTCGTTTCACTCCCCACAGGTGATGTACCTTATAGTCCCAAAACATAGCCTGGGGGAATCTCCTCTGACCTGCAAACACATCCCCAGATTTAGCCCCACAGTCAAACCTCTCCTCTTGTTTGAAGCCAAAGTTATCTGTAACACACAACAGACAAATGTTAATGATGTCATGCAGTAAAACAAAGACAAGTACCCGAGAGGCTTGACAGAGCTGTGACCGGATGTCAGTGTGTTGATTTCTGCAGATATCTCTACAATGTTAACAACTAAAAGAAAAAAATATAAATACGATAACATATAATTCTATTTCTTTCTCAAGATCACAAATCTAACAGTTTGATATTTTGGCACACTCAACTTTAAACTGTTAAAGGAAAACGAGGCTGCATAGTATGTCCAGAGGTCAATGTTTATGTAATACTACATTTGACACAATAATCGAGGAGGCTTTTTTGTAGGATCATCCACTGATTAATGAGAACCCCAGTAATGGGTCCTAAAACCTGGAAATCCATTAGCATTTCAGCACCTCCTGTTCCCTCATCTCAAAGTCAGTGGTTTTATGAATGGGTTTTTGGCCTTAAGATCTGTGATTAAGACAAACTGAAGATACTTCATCATTTTATTCTACGGCATACTGTAAATACATCCATAAATACCCCAATCACAAACAGTAAGGGAAAAAAAGTTGCTAACAAAAGGCTAAATGAGACAACATAACATCATCATGCTAAACACTGATTTGCAGCCTTGTAGCGGTGGTGATGCAGTGGTAGTGTAGTTTCTTTTAGCCTAACAGTAGCTTTTTTACTCCTGCCATTTGCAGTCAGGTTTCAAAAATCATAAAAGTGGTGTCAGTTTGTGAAAACTGTCTTGATTAACTAAACTTTTAAGCATCACAAACTTTGTTTACCACAGAGCTCATTTCTGCAATTATCCAAAATACAATGGAAAAATCCCACTGGATTTGTGATGAGGGAACCAGGGTGACATTAGCTTCCAGGTTGGCCTACAGAAAAATGTCATGCCTGGGACACTCTATTTGGGTTGCAGTCTATGGTCAATTATGGACACAGTAGGTGATTCATTGGCACCCTCTGGTGGTGCAAAGGTAAATTGCACAATGTCATGTATAGTTTTCATTCTCTAAAAAACATCAACAAAAGGACCTGAAACTCTAATCAGAGTATTTATTTTCCTTTATAATTAGACATAATCTAAATCCTAGTCCTGAGACACCCAGTTAGGAGAACCCCCATAAAACAATGCAAATTTTCCTTACTGGAACACCTGACAAAAACTACATGCTGTAAAAACTCATACACATGATAATGACATGAGGCATAACAGGAAAACTGCATTGGCAAAGAGGAAAGGGGGTCAAACTTTTGACTTGGCTACTGCTAGGGTTGCAACTGTATGGTATTTTCATGGAACGATTACCTTCCCACAAAAATATCATGGTTTCATGATATTAGTATCAAAAACAATGACTCCAAAACGAATTAAAACATAGGTTGTTTTTTGTTGTTGTTGTTGTTGTTGTTGTTGAACAAATGTTTAATTATAATTGAAACTTAAAA
>NW_024612128.1:0-1201 GCF_008729295.1 Plectropomus leopardus
TATACTGGAAGTTTCAAATTACTCACGATGAAGCCAAACTGGGTTTTCGTGTTGTTTTCGAGGATGATGTTATTTTTGTGAGGGGCAGAAAACTTTAAACGGCTGGATTTTCTATTTATTGAAGTCCAGATTTTTAAAGAAAAGCTGCGGTCGACAGGATTGGAACACATGCTTTCTTTAAACGTTTTTGGTGATTTTTTTTTTTTATTATTAAGTTAAATTTTTTGGGGGCAAAAAAAAAATCTGAAAAAAAGTTGGTCTATTTACTCTTGAAAATGTTGGTTTTTTGAGGGTTTTCTTTTTTCCTTAAATTTCTTTTGTCATTTTTGTTCTTGAAAAAGTTAACCTCCTGTGGTTGCTCCTCCTGCAGGTTGACATCAACATCCCGTCCCTCCCGTCCCTGTCCTCCTCGGACAGTCTGCTGTGTGAGTTCGGCTCCTCCGTCAGCGGCGCCGTGGTCTCTGAGGTCGGAGGTCAGGTGCTGGTCACCTGCTCGCTGCCCGACCCGTCTCAGATCCCGCCCACTCCGGACCAGCAGGGTGCGTGCAGTCACAGGACAGGAAGTTTCCTTATACAGAGAAATAAATAAACATAATAAAGAATAAATATATGCAGAACTGTAAAGGCGAATTACAAATATAAAATAATAACTCTGTGTATTTTTATTCATTTTCACATTTTGTTTTCTGTATGTCTTAATTTATATATAATTAAAAACATATAATTATTTTGGCATAGAAATCACTCTTTTTCTTGTATTTTCTGCATATTTTTATTTTAAAAGCAAAAGAAAGGGAAGTGGACAGAAAGTGATTCTTAATAAAGAGAAAGAAAGAAAAAAATAAATAAATGTGGAATTTCTAAAGACAAATNCATTATGTCAAATTCCTGCATTCAGAGTAAAAGTATTTTAAAGAATATATACTGGAAGTTTCAAATTACTCACGATGAAGCCAAACTGGGTTTTCGTGTTGTTTTCGAGGATGATGTTATTTTTGTGAGGGGCAGAAAACTTTAAACGGCTGGATTTTCTATTTATTGAAGTCCAGATTTTTAAAGAAAAGCTGCGGTCGACAGGATTGGAACACATGCTTTCTTTAAACGTTTTTGGTGATTTTTTTTTTTTATTATTAAGTTAAATTTTTTGGGGGCAAAAAAAAAATCTGAAAAAAAGTTGGTCTATTTACTCTTGAAAATGTTG
>NW_024612129.1:0-8829 GCF_008729295.1 Plectropomus leopardus
ATATTGCCTATGTTAACATTTACTTTAGATTTATATATGTCATGTTTATGGAGGTGTTTATTTTTCCTCATATCTATTTTATTGTATTCCATAAAGTTTTAAATTATTCGGTAAAATGTTTTTATTTTGAAGGCTATATCCACGGATTAGTAGATGTTATTTTTGCCATCTTGATGGCGCAGCCTCATGTCCGGCTGCAACTGTAAGTAGGCCCACTGTTGCATCACCTAAAGACAGTGGTGAAGGAAGTATTCTGGTCTCCTACAGAACCGAAAGCACCAGAAATGTATCTTTACACAAATTATATAAACCTCGGAGGTATCTTAACATAGAAAGAAAATGTATACAAACCTGAGTAAACTGGCTTGATTTCTTTCAAAAACAGCGAAAAAAAGGCTATGAGCAACTTAAGAATAAAAGACCCAAAAGATAACAAAAAATTTGTTTAAAAAGTACATAGAAACTACCTGCTGGCAAGAAAGAAAAGAGAGAAATAAAAACCCCAAGAAGATTAGCCTACCCCCCCCCCCCCCACTTTTCCCTTGCTCATCAAAAAACATTTCAAAATCTACTATTTTGATGACTACTCACGTGTGACCTTACTGATGGTCTTTTTTGTTGTATGTTTAATTTATTTTTTATATAATTCCATTAATTGTTTAAAGCCCAAGGATGCAAGACAAATTCCCGTGACGACAGACAATAAAGTATCATCTTATCATAGATATGCTCTGATTTTTGCACAGCTCCTTTATTGCAGCAGCTTACATGGCAGACAACAGCAGTGTTGGAACTAACTACTGGACTTGTGGCTGAATGAGAGCAAACTCCTGCAGACACGTTGAAGTGGAAAGCACAACAACCTAATACCCCTTTTCCACACCAATTAATGTGTGTATGCAGGTTTTTTTTAACACAGGCAAATCCACTAAAACAGGCAATTGACTACTTTTAAATTGCCAGTAGAGCAGGGCTGTGTGCACAGCTCTGCAGGAGATAGGAGATGGGTATGCCTCTCTGTGTGTTGAATTTTATTTTTGTTTGTTTTTTTTTCCTGTTGGCATTTTTTGTTTGTTTGTCTGTTTTTGTGTGTGTGTGTGTGTGTGTCACATTTGACGTCATGGCTAGATGGAAAATAGGTAAAGCAGCATGGATGGAGGCCTGTGAAAACTTTTCGTTTGTTACTTCTGTTTATATAAAATTTAGTCTCTTGTTTAAACTCAGTGCAGATTAAATTGGATTCATTTTTGAGCGCTGCTTAGGAGGAGACAGAGGGTTATAAGCAGTGGCAGATCATTACATCTTGCCAGTAAGGGGGCTAAAATGAGCATGTTTCCATTATTGCCGATCCAAGCTGGAGGCGACACTACTGCAGAGTCATTTGGCGCAGGTGTCGATTTAGACTGAAGACTTTCCTACTGCATCAGAAACCCAGATGTTAGTGGGTTTTTTGCACAGTGGGAAAGAGGCATAAAAGGTGTGCTGTTTTTGTGTCCATATACTTTTTCTAAGTAGGGTATTTTTCACAAAGCTGTCCATGAATGTGCAGACAACCAGAATATCCTTGGACAACTATACGCCCTCAGATGAGGGCGTATACACAGTCACATGCGATAAAGATGTGACCCTGCCTTTACTGAGCATCAAAACCGTTGATCCACCGTGGCATCCAGAAATGGGGGAGCCACTCAGCTCGGCCTGGGTAATGCTTTTCAAACATCTGTCTGAAATAAAATGCCTCTTTGGAGCATGGCGGGTTGTGAGGGAACCTCTTGTGAGCGTTCTCCATCTGGTCATCATTCGCCTGAGATAAGTTAGAACGCAGGTCATAGTTTATGGTACATAAGGTACAATATATCTAAGATGTTATCAATTATGTTGGTTTTTGGTATGCACACATACATTACTGGAAACACACGATAAATTCATTGATAAAATATCATTATGTCCTATATGTGGATTTGAGATTTCAACCATCAAAAGAAAAAATATGTGCATAAAATTTAAACGTTTAAGCCAGCATACCCTTATACAGCACTTGGTATGATATCTTATGAAAATGCACATACAACAGTTGGTATGATGTTGAACAAATTAGCACCCCACATATGGCGCCTTCGCTTTATGTACTTCAGGTAAAGTTATGTACTTAATGTGAAGTTTTGTGTGTTAGGTTTAAGCCTATAGTTGGGCATTGTCACGTTAGGTATTTAACTAAAGTAACTTACTTAACACGAAGTTACGTTGGTTAGTTAGGCAAGTAAGGTTAGATAGCAAAAGAAAAATGGTTGGAAGTTGTGTCACGTATTTAACGTAAAGTTGCGTTCGTAACGCAAAGTTAAGTAGGTTAGGATTAAACATGGCAAACATGGCTGTGTGTTGTCATGCTGTATACTTAATGTAAAGTTACGTAGCTTAACATGGTGAGAACATACATTTAAATAACTTGTAGTTCACTTGATTTCAAACAGGACACAAGCACTCATCTACTGGGGAAAAACCCTATGTTTGTTTGACCCGTTCATAACTCTAACCTGTGCCCTGAAGTAGAGTTTTATTCTTTATACTACTTCCTTTTTTACTCACATACATACCAAAGATTCTAAGCGCTCCTGCAGGTGGTTGTACCAGAACTTCTCAGGCAACATCAGACCATTACCGAAGGGTACTTTCTTCCTCCACAGAATCTCATCAGGGATCAAATTCAGACCTCGAAAAGAGTCACGCAGAAGGTATTTCTCCACTCCTCCCTGGGTACACAGAGCATGCGGCACTGTTGCAAAGTCATATTTCTTTTTTCAAATTACATCTTTATGCACAGACAACAAACAATAACATTACAAAACCTTAGGAATCCTCATCTCCTCAGACAAAGAAAGGTAGTATGCTGTGAATCTGTGATCAAGGAATGGCACTCTGACCTCCAGCCTGAAACACAAGAACAAATTAGTTTGAGATAAGTATTTTTTTTCTTTGCAAAATTTGAATTTAACCAAATCTGGCTCATTTTTTTATTCCGACTAATTTTGCAATCTCCTGTTTTTAAACGAACCTCTTCTTTGATCATCCATAACATTTTGTGTGATATCTATTAAACATGAACTTTTACTTAATAACCAGATTGTTGTATTTAATGAGTAGCATTGAATCGTTAGGTTAATCACAGAATTGTTTTGGGGTTGGAGGGAAGCATATACATTAACTGGCAGCTAAATGACCCTAAATCTCTGCAGGGAGAGACACCAGAGGTTCAGAAAGTTAATTATTTTGTTGAAATCATTTAGTATGAGTGGAAATTACTTGACAAAATTTAAAAATTTAACCCTGGTATACAATTGGCAAAGCCTATCCAAAACATTATTCCTCCATATTTCAAAAATAATGGTGTCATGACGCTAAATGATAGTTTAAATGCATACATAATGACACTGCTGAAAGAAACAATAACTGAAACAAGTACCCATGTGCAGCAGTGGTGCGATCAGCACGGAGGACATCAAACAGGTACAGTTCCTTCAACAGTCGAACACTGTCCTCTGCAGCTACTTTGGGAGTTGGAGCCTGAAGGCAGAATAAAACACTGTCAGCAACTCATATCTGTGAGGTTTGGTTGATTTTGTTTAGGGTTTAGTGTGTAGGATTTATGGGGCATGTAGTGGTGATGTTGCATATTGCAGCCAACTAGAACTCCTCTTGTGTGCCTAAAACATGTGGGTGGCCAATGCAAAAATGGTAAGGGCCCTAACTAGATCCAGTGTCAAATCAAATTAAAAGCATTGACACCTTTTCAGGCAAGAACAGACTTGCAATGCTGCCCAAGCACAATGAACAAAGCTCAGCCAGGTTTTTTTTCTACATGTGAGGATTATAATATATGCAGTTCACATAATCCAATCGAATAAGAAAACTGATTTTTTTTTTTAGATTGACTTCTGTCTTTGAGCCACTGATTACCACCACCAAGGAGGTTATGCTTTCAGTAAAGTTTGTTTATTTGTTTGTCAACAGGATTATGGGACAACTGCTGTCATCCCCACCCTGACCTCTAAGACTCCCTCCCTCAATGTTTATATCTAGTGCAGCAAACTTGCTGCACTCATTTTGCCTCTTCTTTCAGTCCAGTGTGGACTTCTGTTCTCACCATGTGGAAATAACTGTATCCCTGAGTCAGCTCATCTGAACCCTCTCCACTGTAGATTACCACACTGTCTGTCTTCTCCTTGATGTACATGGAAACTAAGAACATCCCTGCAACAACAAAGGTCACCAAAATGAAAAAAATACTCAGCAAGTTCTGCTTTTAAATGGTTTTAAACATTTCTTTAGCAAGAATATCACTTTTATTTTAACACTCACCAACAGCGGCATGTATGTTGCTCATGTCGTAGGTCTCTAGGTGGAAAATGACTTTCTCCACTGCTCTGATACCTTCCTCAACAGTAAAGTTCACCTCATGATGTTCACTCCCAATATGTGCCGCTACCTGATGAACAAAGAGTCAAAATTAATTTAATTTGAAGGCGCAAAGTTTTGCTGTAAACAAACAAAAGTTATGTTAGCATTCATCAAAGGTGCGCACGCTCATGCACGAAACAAAGGATACAAGCCAAAAATTTAAATCAGACTTTTTGTCACTTTTTAAAGGGTCATCATGAGTGAGATGCACCATGTGAAAACAATAGCAGCGATGTGTCACAGCGTCAGCTGTGTGATGTTTAAATGTTTTAGGAGATTTAAAATGCCAGATAAATATAAATTTAAAAACCACGGCAGGCATCAGTATTGATAACATTTGTACTGTGTGATAATGTTGCTCCTTCACATGCAGTTTCCTTGTGCTTTCAATTATGTGTTGCATTGTTATTTGTGCTTTGAAGTTCCCTTTGAATATACATCCTCTACCTTTATTTTGATTTAATATGTGTTTATCTTATTTTTAAAAGGAACTGACCTTGCGAGCAGCTATGACGTCTGGACTGTCCTCTGACCCGACTGAAAATGTCTGGATGGGATACTGCAGCTTCTCGTCCTTGGCCAACTTCACCAGTGTAGCAGCAACCAAACTGGAGTCCAGACCACCTGAAGAGCACACAACGTGACTGTTGATCACGATTAAGCATCACAGAAATAGACTATAAATACTTTCTGTGACTGTGAAATAAAATATACCTGACAGAAGACAACCAATTCTCCTGTGAGCCATGAGACGTTTCCTCACAGCATTTTCAAACAGTGTTCTGATGTTGCTTTTTACTGTTTCTTCATCAAAACCTGTGGATACATCAGTTTTATAACATTCATATTGAAGAGTTAATAATAAATGATTTCCAAATGACTACATTTACATTAGTTAACAATCAACAGCTGCATACTTGACGGCAGTCTCTCCACAGTGTCGTATTTGGCATGAGCGGGCTCTTTTGTGCAGCAGTGAAACTGCTCCATTCGGATGGACTGAACTTTGCCGTTCTGCTTCAAATCAAAGACCTCAAAGTGCCCAGGAGGAAAGGTAACAATGCTGACATTTTGGGTTTTGGAGTGAACAAGGTCTGTAAGGCCTGAGAACAGAATAACAGTGACTTAATAATGGATATCAAACACATCACTACATACCCTGAACTGCTGGAGAAGTAATAAACTATCCCATTACCTTTGGCCTCTGAGCAGACTGCAAGAAATCCATCGTCTGTGAGGAGTTTGAACAAAGGCCGGACTCCGTACGTATCTCTTCCCAAAAAGACTTTTCTGTTGGCGGTGTCCAGCAGAATAAAAGCGAAGACGCCATCCAGCAGAGACGCCATCTCCTGGATGCCAAAGCGGTCATACAGATGGAGCAAAATCTCACCATCCACTTGAGTCTGGTGATCAAAGTCAAAGTGCTTCCTCAGCTGAAAAGGAAAACACAATTATTTCATTAGAGGTCAAAGAACTGTCATTAACGATACACCAGGTGCTGCACTATAAATTTATTAGAGTGTTTTTTTTTTTTTTTTAAATGTAAGCATGTTACAACATAATGTTAGTGTGTTGATGAAAATTTGGAGGTCTGGCCTGCTAGTCGCATTAAATAGAAAGTCTATCTATTTGAAAGTGCAACCTGATGTATGTGAAATGACTGCAATCTGTTAATGCTGCAGTACATGGTGACGGCACGCACTGAGTAGAAATTAGGCGCCAGCACCACAGAACCAATGCCAATAAAAAATTCAATTAGGATCTCTTTCATGGTGGACGAATAAATTCCCTAGTTCGACACCATCTGGCACTGGGTGGTGGTTAATGTTATGACCCCATAAACAGCATAAATAGCAAAGGGAGTCCTTGTAGGAAAGAGGTTGTGGCGGTGGGCGTGTCAACAAGCACTTTCACCTGGGAGACCGCACTTTGTGTACTGTGTGAAACTAAATCACAGCTATGACTTTTTTTTTTTAATGTCCTCTACATAATTATGTCGTACTGCATATCATACTTATGCCACCATCAAATAATGTGGTATTCAGTTTCTGGTGATTTCATCTATTTCCCAGAGACTAAGCTGCAAAAAAAGCAAGGCTGATGATGATTGCTGGACAGACCAATAGATGGACAAGAGCCATTCTATATTATTATCTTTCTACATTTAATTACAAAAAATAAATTTAACACCTGTGGAGCACAAGGATCAGTTTTTTCTGCCGGTTTAGTGATTCACACTGCCCCATAACATTTTTTTAACTCCTAGCATTCTCCCTCAAAGATTTTTTTATTTACATGTAGACCAAAATACTTGTTTTTTTTATTAAAATAAGATTTTGCCATGTTGTTGAGCCTAAGTTGTGTGAGCTAGGCAAAGTGGTTTCAATTATATTTGTATTTTCCAAAGTCAGTTGTAATTGGTCTTACCAGAAGATGGTTGTAAATCTCTCCGTTGTAGCAAAGCCACAAGAAAGGAAACTTCTTGATGCGTAAGGGTTGCATGCCAAACAGCTGGTCCACAATAGCCAACCGGTGGAAGCCAAAACAGCAGTTGGTGAGGCCATCGACGCTCTCAAAGCGGAAGGCATCAGGGCCCCTGTGAGCGATCTTCATGGCAATGATGCACTGAACTGACAGGCATTCATCACAGCCAAACGAAGCCCAGATACCACACATTGCATAGCTGTGGAAGATGGATAGCTTTACAAAGGAAATGGAGACGGAGTTAATTGGTTATTCTTTACAGTGTATGATGAAAAGGAGTACCTTACCTGTTTTGTTGCAGTAGTTTGACAGGATGAGCTCTTTACAATGAGAGACTATTAAGCCAGTTTACACTTCACACAGGGGCCTGTCTAGGGAGCGGCCTGGGGTGGCACGGCCCCCCCTGAAATCTGATTGGCTACCCCAGGTGCCACCCCCATTATAATTGGCTATCTGCCAAGTCAGTTTGAAATGTTGACAAGTAAACTGAATTTTCATTCATTAGAGCAATTCAGTCCTAAACCTGAGAGACAGTAATGTGCCAGAGTGATGTCTAACCTGACTAATATTACAAATAAATTGGTATAACTATTAAAAAGTTTGCTCTCACAGGACTTTTTGTTTTTGTATTTTTTGGCACTTTGATTTTGTTGGCACTTCATACTTTCTATCATACTATTTACTTTTGAAGGAACAACTTCTTCAAGTGTGTAAGCTTAAGTTCGAATTTGTGTGGTGTCACTCTGTTGTGTTGTGATTGGTCGTATATTTATCTTTTGAACTAAACTATAAACAGCAATGTAATACACTGCAATGTTAGTAATTAAAGTAGGCATGGACAGTGGAGAAAAAAAAAAGGTAAATTAAAGCTATGTTGACGCGTATGCCCGCAGCAGCACTCGCACTTCATGCCACCCCTGCATACGTCAGAGCCCCACTTGGGCCACTGTAGTAAAAAAAAACATCTGGACATGCTATTGACCTCACACCGGTCCACTGGTCCCCAACCTTTTTCAATTTAGTGTACCTCCCAAAGCCCTGTTAGGTGAATCAAGTGCCTTTTCATTAACACCACCTGTCATGTATCAAATGTATTCATAATACAACATGTAGTACTAAAAAGATTAGTCCATCATATCCATGGCAACGTTGTAGCTTAACTGCCAGAGCTGGAGCAAGAAACAGCTGAAATATTGATACAAAATGGATTGGTTTGTTGCCAGTTTTGATTTATTTGTCAGTCTCAGTTTTGATGAATGGTTGGAAGAGGATAAGAGGAATTAAAAACAGAGAGAAAATAGAGATTTGGGGCAATATCAAATGGAGAGCTCAATCAATTTGAAATGTCCAGGAATGATCAGAGTACTTCCCAATGAAGGCTGTCAGGTGTTTCCAGGACTATCTGAAAAGGACAAAACTTGATGTGGATTTTGCAACTCAGCTCAACACGATTCTTTGTGAATTTTATGGCTCAGTAGGAAATAACGAGGGTCAGCAAGACTCCATTAGTAGGTACATCAGGTTGATGCATCAACCATTTCAGCAGCGTACCTTTCTCTCAGTCAGGCATGGTATCTCATGCAAGACACTAGGTTCACAACATCAAACAATGTTTTTAGTGGACTCAAAGTTTCTCAAGGGAGCAGGCCGCAAAAAAAATGGAACATCATGCCGCGATCACTGAGGAGGACCTGATAGTCCTGAGAAAGTCGGAGGCAATGAATCCAAACACACCATGGGGTCTGGCAAACAAGGTGTGGATCAAAATCCAGTTACATTTTGGAAGGAGGGGATAACGCCACCATCTTTTGAAATAAAAGTAGATTTAACAGGTGGCTTTATCGAGGAGCAACAACAAACAGCAACCAGGGGGTTTGCAGGGTTGTGATG
>NW_024612130.1:0-9202 GCF_008729295.1 Plectropomus leopardus
CATCATGTACTGAAAGTCATTTCATGATCACAGTTCTTCGAATAGCAGGATGTGACGATATGCTGGTGTTCAGGTCTGTGACTGACACTGACATGTTCGTCGCACTCAAACATTAACAAATTTTTGTTCTTCTTAAAGCTGGCACAATAAAAAGAGTGACAACCTGGCAGCTTCAGCTTTTTGTGACGTTCTTCTCATCTGACGGAAAAGTAACATAACTCAAAGGTCTTTGTACTGATTTCACCCTTGTTTCCCATCTCATTATTTATTCAGTCACTTCCCTTTCCTTTGCTCCCTCATCTCTCCTTTTTTTTTAATCTCTCTTACTCTCTTACATCTCTGGTTGATGTCTCTCAGTCGGTCTTGGTGGTTTTGTGTCTCCAGGGGTAAATCAGCTCACCAACGAACAGTTTTTTGACCAGGGCAGCCCATGAGTCTTTGGGGTAACAGCTGTACGTTGGAGTGCGGTAAGTCTGGACCACCGTGCTGCACTTCAGAGGGTTAATCTGAGGGAGAAAATATACAGTAAGTGCATATGAGCTATTACTGAAAAAGAGACAAAAAGGAAATGCTTACATGTTTTGTATTGTGAGGTTGAAAAGGTATTAAGTCCTTTACGTCAATAAAACTACAGTGGAGGTACTCCATAAAACAGAGCATCAGAGCAGACATGAAGGGAAATATTTAAAATAGTAAAAAGACAAGAAAAAAACAAACTACTGGTCTGTTTCCTGCCAGCAGTTACAACACTAAATAAAAGCATTATTCCACAAACATTACCATTTAGTGAGTAGAAGGACTTGAGAAAACTACACAAACTTTAGCTTCAACATTTAAGACGTTTAAACAGAAACAAAATGTGACTTCTTACCTCCATTAGAAGGTGCAGGGCCGTCCCCGGCTCCTCACACAGCACCCTGAACTTTACGCCCTCTGCAACATACATCCATGAGGATCGGACAAGTCCAAACAAGAGTGTACGGTTTTAAAATGCTGTCATCCATACGCTCATCAACAAATAAAATTAGCACTTTTATTTTGGGGCAAAATGACGTCAGTCCAATCTGTCTTCCACTTTGCTCTAACATGAACTAATTAGTCACTCACACATTCAGTTTTCCTCCTATAAAAGCAAACTTGAAGCCGCAAGATCAGAAAAGAAAACCTGTCGTGTTGAAGTGCAGTTTCATACACAGCAAAATGCAATTTCATAATCAGGGTTCCCACTACCTAGGGCAAGTGGGATTTAAGACTTTTTCATTTGGAAAAAAAAGTCACTTGAAATCAAATTTAAGAGCAATTTTACAGTAGCCACTGAAGGAATAAAAGCAAGATCTGAGTAATTTACCTATGGTTAGGGAGAATTTTGTTTTATTTTTGGAATAAATATTGTAACATAGAACATGACTTTTTGATGATGGTAATGCGAGAGACATTTGGGTAATTATTATTATAATTTTTTAACGTTACCCGTTATTCTGAGCTTTTGTAATGAAATGTCAGAGAACATCAGAAACAATCCTACTTCCTATGTCTGAGCATTTTTAAGACTTTTAAAAGATTAATTTAAGACATTTTAATGCCAATTAAGGCCTTATATTTAGGTTAATGGAATCCATGGGGACCCTGATAATATAATACATTTTTACCAATTTCTTCTGAAAAAAAAAAAAAAAACATATCTAACTTAAATTAACATATAGCATTGCCCTTAACTTTCATCTTGGTTGGCTCTTTTTTGAACTGTTTTACACAAACAAGTGAACCCATGATAAAAGGTGACGTACCTGCCAGTCTGTAGGAGCGGGTGACGCGGAGGCCCACAGCAAACAGAGGGAAGGAGTTAATGAAGTCAACACTGAGATGGAGGACGCCCTGGAACAGCACCACCACCAGCCGCAACTGCACAACGCAGAGACACCACAGCGTTAGAAACAAACCTACCGATTCTACTGGAAATCACTGGAGCTCAGGTCACATACTAAACTAATCCTGATTCAGTGTAGTGGATATAAAAAGGGACATTCCAATGTGATAAGCTATTATTTGGAGGGTTTGCATTGAGTGAACAAAATGAGGGGCACATTTCATGATTTATTTAAGGGTTACTCCACCCACAATCTAGTCACAGCTGTCAATCACATCACCTGCAGTTTTTAAAGGTGGTTGTTAAGTTTGTATTTGGCTTTGTTACAGAAATCTGGGAGTGAGGGACCAGTCCACAGTTGAAAACGCACACTTTTGCATATTTTTAGGTTAATTCCAGTATTTTAAAACTCTTGACTACATTTGGGCAACTAAATAAATAAATAAAAAGATTTAGTATTTCTCTAACACTGTTTCATTCCTGGTCAGCGTGAAGATGGCTTTGGAACAGCATTTATCAGCGAGTAATGATTTCCAGTAATTTCCAAAGAGTTTTAGAACATCTGGTGCTTACTAGAAAATTTCCTCAGAACTTCTCCATTTAAACAAGGAAAATACAGTAAAGAGTAAGCGACTCAATGAATAAATATGAAAAAATGAAAAATGTTCTAGTGTCTATAAGTGGTGGTTATCATGATTCATGATTTTTCTGCAGTACTGTCTACATCTGTAGATGCGGGCTGTGATTCAATGGTCTGAAACACAGAAGTCTATCATGCTGCAGAAATCATTTCTTAACCTGTGACTCATCTTACCAGAGTGAAGACCAGGTAGTAGAGCGCTGTAGTGGGCAGCAGGAACAGCAGGATGGTGAACAACAGCGTCCCGATGAAGAGCTGACACATCGCAAAACACAAACACACAGTAAACATCTGCATCTCTGTGATGATGATGATGACGACAATGAATCGTGTGTGTGTGTGTGTGTGTGTGTGTTTGTGTGTGTGTTACTTGGTCTAGGTCATAGGAGCAGGAGTCCACCCTCTGTCGCAGGACGTTCCACTTCTTCCCTCTGAAGAGCCTCCAGAGAGACGAGAGGCCGTAGATCTTCAGACAGTACAACCTGACAGACACACAAATAATTTCACTTAAATAAACTCAGCTTCACACTGGCTGTAAGTAAAAGAAATGAAGGAGAGAAAAGAGGAGAAAAAAGGCTTCTGCAAAGGGAGAATGACAGAAATAGGTTGGGTTGTTTTTAGAAAGGTGAAGATGAGAGTTTAGATATGTACGGAGAGAGCTGATCCAAGCGGTAGATCAAACAGTTAATACTGATCAGTATAGAACTAGAACAGGGACAGTAAGTTTTGGCATTAAAAATAAAATTTGGCATTAAAAAAAAACCACTGGCGCTGAAAAGAACTCCACTGAAAAATAAAACAGGCATTAAATAAATTTTACTTTCTTAAAAAATATGTTTTGCATTTAGATGTCTTTTTGTCAAAGACATCTTAAAGATTTTTCTTCATGTCACTCTTTTTACAGTGTCTTTTTCTAATGATGATTTTTTTTCAGTTTCAACTTGTATCACTCTTTTGGTGTTGAGGGGAGGAGTTGTAGAAGTGAGTCAAAGTCAGCGGACTGTCAAAGAAAAACACCTGAATGCAAAAATAAATGAATGAGTAAAAATTAAATCACTTTTAATGCCTGTGTCACATTTTAGTGGACTTTTTCACAGTACCCATATTTTCTTGATTGATGCCAAATTTGATTTTTAATGCCAAAACTTACTGTCACATTATAGATCAGCAAAAGTATTTTATGAGGTTCCAGTGTTGGATTACAACAGCAGCTTTAGCTTAAGGACCAATCAATAAAAAGATTTAATACAAAAGAAGTCCATCAACAATTTCTGACCTACTAATTGAACATCGCTATAATTCCCTCTTATACTGCTGTGGCATATTTAAGGCACACTTTTATTCAATCAACTGCCAAGAAACCAAACAAATAAACTGTTAAATATGAGCTTACCTCACCTGTCCTTTAAAATATGAATACAAATGGGAACAAAAGGGGAAACAAATGGCAGAAGAAAAACAGGAATTAAATTATATAATTGCGTATAATGTACAATCTTGTCTTTGGACTTTGGATTGAGTGAGTGCACTCAATCCATATTATAATTCATTTTTAGTACATTGAGAGGGGAGTTATCACCCTTTGGGGAGAGTGCTACGGTTAGTAACAGGGAAATGATAATTAATATTATCTAAAGTTTCATAACAAAAATCCCATAAGCGCTAATTTAAAAAAAGTATCCGTATTTGAAAACAGCTGTAATGTGCTCTATCTAGAAGCAGAGAGAAGCTATCTAAGCTGACTGTTAAATACATGGACGGCTATAGTTCATCGTCCCCAATGTAGAAACTGAACTGTGATCACAGCAGGAGATATTTTTAGGTCAAGGCATACAGATTTAATAAGTGACTGTGACAAAGGCTCTCAAACTGAATGTAAAAACACACACTTGCACATATTCCAGGAGCTGCTGGAGCATAAATATGCAACAAGGAGAGAGGGTAATATTTCATTATGCACCACGGGCGAGGGAGCCAAGCTATCTTTAGAGCAAATGCATAATTTAGTCAATCCTCTCTCCTCCATCCCAGACTATTATCACAGTGTTCAGCCTTCCATCACAGCACAGACTCAACACAGTCATTACTCTAATAAAACCAAACGGAAATAAAAGGAGCTGAGATTCAACTTAGCAGCCACGATTTAAAAATACCAAAAGACTTTTACTTTAATCTCCAAACAGGTTCAGGTGGTGATATGTCAGGGCATGCCTTTACATGCCTCAGCATGTTGTCAAATTAAAGAAGCTGGACTAGCTGGCATCATAAGGACCCAGTGTCACAGCTGAAACTGAAACTTCAGATCTTTGAGTCTTATGCGTAGATGTAAAATAATACCTGCCCTACGACGCACCAGAATTTTAAATTTGACAGTTGACGTTCAACAGTTTGGACTACCACTGTGTTTACATGGAGTGAATAACCCGTTCATGATTGGGTTTTTGGCGTATTCCATCTTTATGTTTGAGTATATAAACAACACGTTACTTAAAACCAAAAGTTTGAACCTTGCGGTGGGAATAGAGGAAACTGCAGAGGATCACCAAATTCAATGAGTCATTTTCAGTCTGGACCAAAGTGGTGAGCTGACCGACCAACCAGCATTACCATCACTTGAGCCACTAACAATGGCTTAAAGTAAACATGAAAAATGTGGAATTTCAAACAAAAATCTAGCCTCCTACGGATCCAGTGGCACGGTTTACATTATCGTTACGTCCACACATGCATTTTTAAATGTCACACTCTTATAAAGCAAAAGCTGCTTTTGAGTTATTCTACCAGACAGTGGATGTTTTACAATCACAGATATCTTAGGTAGCTAAATATCATAATCTATACTCGTTGTCATCATCAGTGATCATATAAACTTATGTGATGTTGTCTTTTCCTTTATTTTTCTTTTTGAATGTGTTGTATTTATTGTATTACCCTTTATTTGTGGTTCTATTGCTTTTATTACTTCTGTATTTGTCGATTTTGGTCCATTTCTTAATTTTATTTTTTTAACTGACATTTTGAGTCCTGCATCTTTATTATTTGCCCACTGGTATGTATCCCATTTATGCTTTGCTTTGTTTGTCAAAGCACTTTGTTTTTTAAAGGTGCTATATAAATAAAGTTATTATCACTATTACTATTATTATCATTGTCCTGAAAAGCACAGGTAACGCAAACATCTTCAGCAAACTGCTCTTCCACTCGTCTCCTCCGCAGAGTGTATACCATCTGAGGCACACCGAAGGAAACAACTTGAAGCATTAAATTATTTTTTGTAACTGTCTGGCTCAGTTATGCAACAGTGACGTAATTCAAAACATCCTGTTCTTAAAGCGGGATTCGGATGATTCATGTGTTGCTGTACCAGTTATAATTAAAGAGATAATAAACAAAGGCATTCTCTGCTTTCTCTGACGGGAAAAACTCCACACAGCTATTTTTTATGTATGCATGACTTCACATGTATTTGAATGTCGTGGGTGTGCTGCTTTAAGAACAGACTTCTCTGCTGTTGTTTATTCTTTGGTTAATTTCCTGAACCATAAGTCTCTTTGTGGTTTCCAAGCCAATTCCCAATGAACGGAGTCACTGCACATTTTAAGACAAAGTCGCTCTGACTGATCAAGCCTAAAACTACAATTCATGTTTTGCCTAAAGATGGCCATAATGTTGGTTTGTTCATCCTTCCATTACATCAGTTGAGAGCAAGATATTTTCGCAATGATATATGGATAATCATTATTCTCAGAAAATGCTTTTTTTTTCTCGAGATTTTCCTCGTGTCTAACATCACAGAAGGCAAAAAAGTGTCCATGTGTACAAAGGAAAAATACCAAAATCTTAGGGCAGATTTTCATGAAACCAAAGAGGGTGATTTTTCTCCATTTTTGCTCTCCTGGTATGGAAGGAAGCATTGTACTGGTCAGTTTGTGTCCCCACCTTCACTCAACCCTGATAATAACATTCAGAGAGGTTAAAGGAGTTACACAATGTTAAAGTCTCTACTGCACAGGTGAACACAGGAACTCTGTATTTAAAATGTCTTCACTGCAGAAACGGAGGAAATAATAGGGTTGGACAAATACGCCCTCTGCAGGCAATCAAAAGGAACACCTCACAAAATCTACATGTTGTGTCCATCTTTTAACAATTTTTAAGGCTCTACTTTATGACTCTTGTATTTTATCTCTGCCTCTGTCTGTTGCTTTCTCTATTGCTGCTCTGCATGTTATGCTCAGTCTATGTTGTTGCTTCATGCGTGCATGACTATTTGTGCTAAAATGCCACACGTTGTTGCTGTGCTATCGTTTTGAATGGTTATTCTGCTGTTTCTTGTTGCCTCGCAGTTCCTGTTTGTTTTAGCTGTTGCTGTTTTTATGGTGTCCTGCTGTCGTTGTTACGTGAATTTGATCATTTTACAGGTTTCATAACATCTTTCTAAAGGGCTACAGTTGAAACTTAGTGGCTAACACTAGCACATTTACAAAATGTTGATTAATGTGTGTTGTCCTTATAAATAAAATAAATGAAAAAAATTAAATGCAAATGTATCACTACAAACTAATTCTTGGCAATTTTGAGTATGCACAGTAGTGTGTTCACTATGCAATTGAGTATGTTTTAAGAAAAACGACAGTCCTTTGACTTGATTTTTGATTGTGCTGTTGCACAAAAGAAATGAAAGTGAATCTAAGAGCTGCAAAACATCACACAAAATTGTGAATGGTGGTGAGACACTTCCAGAATAATCTTAGAAAAACAAAAAATGTATATCAATTTTTTGGAAAAACCTTTGGCATCTCTCAAAGCTAATTTGCTGCGAGTCAAAACTGCAGTTTGGTTGACATCTGATACCACAAATGCAATATTGGATCACTGAAGTTAATGTTAAATACTACCTGCAAAAACAGCATCTTAAGAATTAATACAGCACAGCAGATAGTGTTTAGTATTCTGTTCACACAAAACAAAGGTTTGAAGCTGTAGAGACATCGCAGAGCCAGGTCAGATATGTGTGGATCCATTTAGACTGAACACAAACACAAGTTTATCACGTCATTGTGTTGATCCTAAATAAGCAGCAGATGGAGCACAGCAGCAGCATTTAGCAGACTTCGTTCCCCACCAAGAACAGGTCACAGTTAAGAAATGGTGCGACGGGGTGTAGCAATACATTGATCGATATACCAATCCAATGAACAATGAACAATCAACAATCTAATATCATTGACGCAAAGTGAAAACAAAGCACATCTCCTTTCTAAACATTCAAAGGCATACCATAGTAAGTAGACTGTATTAAGTAGCTGACTGTTTTGATACTGTAGGAAATTCTTTCAAAAACATGAAAAAAAGGACAAAAAAGTCCCACAAATTGCAAGAAATATGTAGATTTCAAAAAGTATTTTTAAAAAAAGCCAGGGAAAAATGTAAATTTATATATATATATATATATAAAATCATCAAAATCACCATAGTTACATGTTTACAATTATGTTACAAAATAATTATATTTTAGAGCAATTTGTCCAGGTCATTTCCTTGTTTATCTTTTCTTTTTTTTTTTAAGTATTATTTATTGATGATTTTTTTTTTTTTAACTTATTTTAATCTATTTTTTCTTGTATCTTTAACTAATTTCTTGCTTTTTCTTTAGTTGCTCATTGCCCTCTTCCCATGTTTTTGAAAGAAATCAAGCCAATTTCTTAGGCCTTAGGCCTTACCTTGCTCCGTATACGTAGAAGCAGTAGATGTGGAAGGTGAGCAGGGCGACCATGTCAGAGAGCAGCGAGAGAGCAAAGGTCAGGCCGAAGCAGGCTGACAGGCCTCCGTACCACAGGATCCCCTCGATGAAGGGAGACATCAGGTGGATGTAGCCTGGATGGAAAGATGATGATCGAGGTAAAAATCCAACCAGTGTGATGACCTTTGGTGTGCATCTGGGCCACTAGCAGAGCTTTTAGTCCTCCAAAGCTGTATTTTTATTTAGCATGACAATAATCAGGTATAAACACCGCAAAGCCCTGAATATGTGTATCTTTTGTGTGTTTTGCGCTGTGACTCACTGATCCAGAGGTGAATGTGGTAGAGAAAGAAGCGGCCTAGGACCTGGTCCAGGGCCCGGTTCATCTTCAGCCCTGCAGGAGCTCCCATCAGCCACTGCAGCAGCTCCTCCAGCTCTTTAGCCACATGCTGAGGAAAAATCAAATTAGTAAAATTACAACACAATATCAGTTTTTAACGACATTTCATGACCATTTGCTCACTTGTTAGAAGTAATTTTTTTTTAAAACCAAACTACTATTTCAGAGGTGTAGATCAATATTTATTTGATTCCAGTTACTAAAACTAATTACTAAAACTAACACATGCTTACATCCGCTGCAGGCACCAGTGTGTTGGCTAACATGCTGATGTGATTGTCTCTGTAGAGCCACCACATGAGCAACACGCCGAGAGCCACATCCACCAGGAACGACACCAAGATGTTGGCTTTCCTACAGACAGACATGGAGACAACAACAGGTACAGCAGGTGTTACTTTCAGCACAGAAAAGTTCAGAACATCAGGGGAGTTTCTCGGTCGCTTTTACAAACAATCACCTCATGAACTGCGTGTGTCCGGCAGCTGCTTTCCGTGAGCTGATTGTCCTCATGTGCTCGGTTCTGTAGCTGAGCTGAACACAGGTGGACAG